>NC_048299.1:143108413-143145969 GCF_013100865.1 Trachemys scripta elegans
CCCGATCGCCATGAGTTTTCAAAAATAATGGCCAATGGCTCTGCAATCACATCAGCCAATTCCCTCAGCACCCTCGGATGCATTAGATCCAGCCCCATGGATCTGTGCATGTCCAGGTTTCTAAATAGTCCTTAACCTGCTCTTTCACCACTGAGGTCTGCTCCCCTCCTCCCAATACTGTGCTGCCCAGTGAAGCAGTCTGGGAGCTGACCTTGTCTGTGAAGAACGAGGCAAAAAAAGTATTGAGTACTTCAGCTTTTTCCACATCATGTGTCACTAGGTTGCCTCCCCCATTCAGTAAGGGGCCCACACTTTCTCTGACCACCTTCTTGTTGCTAACATACCTGTAGAAACCCTTCTCGTTACCCTTCACATCCCTTGCTAGCTGCAACTCCAATTGTGACTTGGCCTTCCTGATTACACCCCTGCATGCTCAAGCAATATTTTTATACAAAGCTGTTGCCAAACTGGATCAGCCTTGTGGTCCATCTAGAATAGAATAGAATATTATAGGGTTGGAAGGGACCTCAGGAGGTCATCTAGTCCACCCCCCTGCTCAAAGCAGGGCCAATCCCCAGACAGATTTTTACCCCAGTTCCCTAGATGGCCCCCTCAAGGAGAGAACTCATAACCCTGGGTTTAGTAGGCCAGTGCTCAAACCACTGAGCTATCCCTCCTCAGATCTAGTCCAGCATCTTGTCCTTAACTGTGACCAGCACCAGATGCATTACAGGAAGGTGCATGAGACGCCACAGCAGGCAGTTTTGGGATAACCTGATCCCCCAGTGTAGTCCCTAATTGTTAAAGAATGGGTTAAAACTGAAGCTTAAGATTACTATCCCTCCCAAGATGTTTGTATAATTAATTATTCTAACTCTGGTTTCTCTTGTTGTTCATTTATATGCCCAATCCCATTTTCTATCTTGCGAAATTCCTGGCCTTGAAGACTTCCTGTGGCAATGAGTTCCACAGGCTAATCACATGTGGAAAAAGTATTCCCTTTCATCAGTTTTGAATTGTCCACCTTTCAGTTTTATTGAACTGTCCCCTTGTTTTTACGTTATGAGGTGGGGAAACAATGCCAATCATTTCCGTCTCTCTTCGTAGGAAAGCTTTTACCAGGCCCTTAATCATTCTCATCACCCTTCTCTGAACCCCTCTAGTTCCGCAACTTCCTTTATCAGATGGGGTGCTCAGTGCTGCACACAGGATTCAGATGAGGCTGCCCCATTAGTTTCTGTAATGGCTTTATAGTATTCTCTATTATTCTCCATCCCGTTCCTTATGCAGCCTAACATCCTGGTTACTCGTGTGACTGCAGCTGCACCTGGAGCAGAGCTCTCCATTGCGTTACACACTGTGAGACCCAGGGTCCTTTTCTGAGTTGATAAGGAGTATTAAAGTGTTTCCTTTCAATAGGTATTACTTTGCATTTATCAATATTGAACTTAATCTGCCATCTTGTTGCCCAGTCACCTGAATCTGAAGTTCCTCACAGTCCTGTCTGGATTTAACTGAATACCTTTGTCATCTACAGATTTTACCCCCTCACTGTTCACCCCCTTTTCCTGACCATTAATAAATATATTAAACAAAACTGGCCCTGATACAGGGCCTTGTGGCCCCTGCTTTTAACCTTTTTTGGTCCACTTATTCCTGCTTTTTCTCATGCGACTTTTTGATCTGTGACGATGTTTTGCCTCTCACCCCATGTCAATTTAGCTTCTGTAGTAGCCTCTTGAGAGACTTTGTCAGAAGCCCTTTTCAAAGTCTAAATAAATGATGTCATCTTCTCCTTTATCCCTTACTTTATCGACACATTTAGAGAATTCCAACAGAAGAGTGAGACGCAGTTTTAGTGAGACACAATTTTATTTCAGAGAAACCATGTTGGTTAGACCCTACCATGTCATGCTTGTCCACGTTTTATTATTCTGTTTTCAATTATTGTTTCAACAAATTTACCAGGTACAGATGTATGGCTGACAAGTCTGTTATTCCCCAGATCACCCTTAGAACCTTTTTAAAATACAGGTATAACATTTACAGCCTTCCAATCCTCTGGTACAGTAGCTGCTTTTAATGAGAGATTGCGTAACTTTGCTGGCAGCTCAGCCACTTCATACTTGAACTCCTTCAGAACTCTCGCATGGACCATCTGGGTCTGGTGACTTGCTTCTTAAACTATCAATTTATTCCAGCACCTCTGCTTCTGACACCTCAATCACTTATAGCACCTCATCCGTATTACAAGGCAAGAATGGGACCAGGATGGGTCTCTCTCCAACACTGACACAAAAAAGTCATTTAGCGTCTCAACAATGCCCTTATCTTCCTTAATTGTGCTTTTTAAACCCTGATGATCCAACAGATCCACCAGTCCACTCATAGGCTTTCTGCTTCTGATTTACTTCTAGAATTTCTAGTATTTGATCTTTATACCTTCAGTGCTCTGCTTTTTGAAATCCATTTTAACCCTCCTAACCCTCCTTCTTATATATTGCCTCCTGTAACATCTGTGATGATGCATTTTAGTATTTGTGATTCCATATTGGATTAGATTGATATTTAAAGACACAAGATTTTTTTTTTCTTCCTTATTGTGTCATACAGGGCAGAATACGGTTGTTTGGGATCCCTGTGCATTTTTATTCTGTAAAATGTTCGGATTTCTTTTAAATTTAATCTTACATTTGATTTTGGGGGGGGGTTAGAGGGTTTGTTTTTGTCATCATTACAACAGCTCTGTAATATATTTTACCCTGAATTGCTAATAACAGATGTGCGTAACCATGACTCCCTCGTAATGTAATTTTGTGGGTATTCCTTGGTCTTTAAAAAACTTATTAAAAATTGCATACCTGAACCCTAGCCAGGAACCCAAAATAACATTTCCATGGGATATTTCTAACGATTTGAAGATGTACAGTATCAGCCTTCCATATATAAGTAAACTTTCAGGGGAAGAGTCACTGGTTTGCTGTTGCTACCTTCGGCTGTTCTGGAGCAGCAGAAAGCAGCCTGAGCATACAGGCTAGGTAAGCTGGCTTTGTGGGGGCTTTGCATCACCAGAGCAATGCAGAGCAGCTGGGAAGGAACAGAACTGTTTCTCTCGCTCGTTCGCATAGTCCGGCGTGCGTGCACACGCGCGCACAGACACACATACATACCCCTTTCGAAATGGCCATGTTCAGCTGTTCTCAGCGGCATCAAGGCCCCATGCTGCCCTCAGTTAAGATGCCCTCTTTTAAAAATGGCCACCACTTCCCATTGTTCCTGGTAGAAGTGAAGCCAACGTGTCTTTGGGGAGAAAGTAAAACCCCTATGTTGTGGGTGTCAGGAGGAGGAAATGAGCAGGTGGATAGAGGCAGGAGTCATCTTTGCTAAGGGCAATCTGTGGCTTCAGTCCCCTAGGAACAATGGGAAATGGTTGCCATTTGGAGAAGGGCATTTTCAGAGCAGGGGCAGCCTTTTTTCTCAGTCTCATTGAGAACAGTAAGAGATGGGTAGCATTTTGCAAAAGGCCAGTTCTTCGTGGATGAAGTAGAACGTTATTCTTCAGCCTCTGCTGAAGAAGAAACTTTACGTTGTGGAGAATAATGGGGGAAAAATCTCATCAGAAACCCTAAACAGATTATTTAGATGTAGCCTGTGAACAAGATTTCAGTGAGTTATAACTGTGCGGGAGGTTTGAAGAGTCTTGTGTTGTTTTATTAAGATAATTCAAGAGACACTCAAAAAGGACTGAGGGAGCTTCAGTTCTTGACCCATTTTAAAGTTGATTTGAACTCAAAAAAGTTATGGATTTACTTGTAAATTCTCAGAAAACATATTCTGTGTTCAAAGAGTAAGTGCTTTAATTTTGTGCAGGACATGCTGTATTTGGCATACCTAACAAAGAGGGGGCCTCCTGCTTTAAGTACAAAAGTCAGCCTGAAGTACAGAGCTGTGACGGGCATCTTCAGAACATAATCAGAGGGGAACTGGTTCTTGTGGCTTCCCTGTGTGTGTGTGATGTTTTTTCTTCCTTTTGTGCTTCTAGTAAGGACTTCCTCTCCCTCCCCCCCCTTGCTCTTCCATTTTAGGCAAGGACAGCCAGTGTACTCCATTCCTCCCGGGGGATTCAGGCACCCATACCCTGCCCTAGCTATGAATGCCTCAATGTCCAGGTGAGTCCACGTTGGAGCGGAAGGGATGTTGGCAGGGGTAGGGTTCAGTCGGGATTAGAACTAGAGAGTGCAAAAGATTAACAGGACCCCCCAGTGCCAAGCAGACAAACCCCCTTCCCTGTAGAGGCAGGGGTTGTGGTTATAGGGGTCTTCCTGGAAGAACATTTGTGCTGAGCAAATGAGAAGGTCTGTGACACAAGCGCAGAAGAACAAAGAAGAGCTGGGGAAAACAGGAGAACTTCTGCCTAACAACTAACAGCTTGAATCCCTGTGGCCCGCAAGCTGAATGGGGAAGGCCCCGGAGATGGGTCCTGTGAATTTGTCTCCACTCTCAGTGGCCAGGAGCGCTCCCACGTGCACCTCAGAACCACTAAAATCTGTTACCTGTGGGAGAGGTTGCATCTCTGCTCTGCGGCAAGCGGGCCCTCTTTCCTCTGCCTGTCGATGGGTCTCGTGTTGGAGGTTCTCAGGATGAAACTTCTCAGTATTTCTTCTTAGCAGCTTCAGTGGGGGTTTTCTTGTCACTGAAAAAAATAACAGTGAATACGTGTTTTCCAGACTTCTTGTGGTTCGAGCCATTGTGGCTGAAGCCTACAACTAGTTGGGGTTGAGATGTGCCTCTCTGCACACAAGACCAGCACGATTTATACCTTGTGTGACTAGCTGAAGGCCATTCTTTGTGGGGGAGCACTACCTTCCCTTTTTGCCAACCTGGGATTTGGGGGAACTGGGAAATACGCCTTCGGGTTCTCCTTAAGAACGAGGCCTTCGCTCCCCGTCCCAGAGCACCAAGAGAGAAGGTCTGCCCAGCCCGACTTCGGTGCATTGCAGACCTTCTCTGAAGCACCACAACAAGGCCAAGAAATTGCTGGATCCATGTTTACACACTGGAAGATGCTTGTCAGCTGTCCTTACTTTATACTAGACTTTTATGGCACTATTAGCTCACTCTCTTTACCTTACCTTGTGTCAGAACTTGGACACAAATTAATTGCTCCCATACCCGTCTCTGCTCTGGCTCCCAGCTTGGCGCTGTGTTTGGTCTCATAATTACTAGTTGAGCACCATCATCCGTCTTGGATGTGATGCTGTGTTCTGAACAGTCTGCTGTCTTTGCAGTGGGATTGTCGGTACCGCTTAGGCCCTTTGGAAAATCCCATCCTCAAGAGTTTAAATATGGGGAGGCCTACATTCCCCAGTGGGATCATCTGGTTCTTAGTCTTTTTACTCAGCACCAAAGAGGTTGGTTCTTTCTTCGTCCTCTATTCAAGCTATGAGCTCAAGAGACTTTGGGCTAGACAAGATTTTGTGCTCATGTGGCCATACTGGCCGTCTGTAGCATCTCAACATGTTTTGGGATCAGGTGAGTGTCTGCTCCACATCCACAAAGAAGGCCTGATTTCACTGTCCACTTTCCTCTCTGATTCTCCCCAACTTGTGGTCATGAGTAAAACAGCAGCAGCTTGTAACGCAGGATGAGAATTCATAGGATTCTGGCCACATCTCCGTGACGGAGCTGGAACCAGAGTAGGGGATAGTGACAGACCGAATCAGTGTGCTTGGTCAGAGTTTCAGGTGCTTGTTTGTTACCTTGTTTGAGAAGCTGGACAGCCCTACGGTCCTTTGTCCAGTCCCTGTCCATTTAACGAGTTATTCAATGTACTTGCAATTCCAAGACAAAGGCAGAGGGCCTTTGGGCACTTCTTGTGTCACTCCAAGCAATTGCTAGGAGGCCTGATGAGTGTTAGCATTTCTGACCAGTCCTGGAGCAGGAAATCCTTTATTTGCTGTCATAGAAGCTGGATCATGGATGCCCAAGCCTCATGTGACAGACGTTCGTCACGTTGATCAATCATAGAATTGTAGGACTGGAAGGGACCTCGAGCGTTCCTCCCACGCTGAGATGGACCACGTAAACCTACCCCGATCGTTGACAGGTGGTTGGCCAATCTGTTTTTAAAAACCTCCAGTGACGGGGATTCTACAGCCTCCCTTGGGAACTTGTTTCAGAGCCTAACTCCCCTTGTAGTTAGAAACCTTTTCCTAATATCAAACCTAAATCTCCCTTGCTGCTAAGGAAGGCGATTACTACTTGTCCTGCCTCAGCGAACAATTGATCGCCACCCTCTTTGACACCCTATTATGTATTTGAAGACAGTTATCATGTCCCCCCTCCACCTTCTCTTCTCTAGGCTAAACATGCCCAATTCTTTCAAGCTTCCCTCATCGATCGGGTTTTCTAAACCACTTACAATTTTTGTTGTTCTCCTCTGGCCTCTCTCCAATTTGTCTACGCCTTTTTTAAAGTGCAGTGCCGAAAACAGGGCCTAGTGCTCCAGATGAGGCCTTACAAATGCCAAATAGAGCAGAAGGATGACATCCTGTGTCTTATATACCATACTCCTGCTAATACATCCAACAACAGTTTGCCTTTTTCACAACACCTTCATGTGACGGAGAGGTGCGCATTGGCAGAGAGGCTCTTACTCCATATCTGATAGTCCAGCTTGGGCAGGGTCAAATTGGGAAAACATAAGAACGGCCATACTGGGTCAGACCAAAGGTCCATCTAGCCCAGTATGCTGTCTTCTGACAGTAGTCAATGGCAGGTACCCCAGAGGGAATGAACAGAACAGGGAATCATCAAGTGATCCATCCCCTGTCGCTCATTCCCCACCATTTCTGCCCATCCTGGTTAATAGCCATTGATGGACCTATCCTCCATGAACTTATCTAGTTCTTTTTTGAACCCAGTTATGGTCTTGGCCTTCACAATATCCTCTGGCAAGGAGTTCCACAGGTTGACTCTGTGTTGTGTGAAGAAATACTTCCTTTTATTTGTTTTAAACCTGCTGCCTATTAATTTATTTTGGTGACCCCTAGTTTTTGTGTTAAGAGAAGTAGTAAACAACACTTCCTTTCGCTACAACAGACATGATTTTATAGACCTCAATCACATCTCCCCTTAGCCATCTCTTTTCCAAGCTGAAAAGTCCCAGTCTTATTAATCTCTCCTCATACAGAAGCTGTTCCATGTCCCTAATCGTTTTTGTTGCCCTTTTCTGAACCTTTTCCAAGTTCTTTCTATCTATCTATCTATCTATCTATCTATCTATCTATCTATCTATCTATCTATCTATCTATCTATCTATATAAAAAAATATTTTTTTTTATTTTTATTTTTTTTGGAGATATACCTATCTCATAGAACTGGAAGGGACCTTGAAAAGTCATCAAGTCCAGTCCCCTGCCTTCACTAGCAGGACCAATTTTTTTGCCCCAGATCCCTAAATGGCCTCCTCAAGGATTGAACTCACAAGCCTGGGTTTAGTGGGCCAATGCTCAAATCACTGAGCTGTCCCTCCCCCCAAATATCTTTTTTGATGCTTTCCTAAATTATGCTTTCCTGGGCTCCACCACGCCTTCTGTAGTCACATGGTTTGGATCCCTTCGAGCTCTGTTACTGATGGCAGCTGTGGCAGGATGATTTGTGAGGAGAGGCAAATCTTCAGTAAGCAGATCCTAAACCATTTAGGGGTTTAAAAATGAAAATCCCACCTGGTAGCTCCCAGGGAGTGTGTGTGTTGTCAGCGGGAGAGCCTGTGCTCTGCACTGAAGCGATGGCACATTCCCATGGAGAGTGCATTTCAATAATCCAGGCTTGGGCTGGGTAAGCGTGGCAAGGTTCTACATCCAAAAACCACCTTCATCCTACCAGGGGTAGCTAGAAGCTCTCAGAATCCGGCAGGGACCCAGGCCCCTAAATTGAGGGAGGCTGATTTAATCCTCACCAGCCCTTCTCACACTACCAGCATTAACTGTGTCTTATGTGGACTCATTTCTCAGCCAGGAGTCCAGCATCTGTCGACACTGGGTTATCTGCCCCCTGCCATGGGGAGGGTGTGGCCAAGGGGGAGGGCATGTACCTGTGGGTGGGGTGTGAGGAGCTGGGTACAGGGAGAGATTTACACTGCGTGATTACTGTTGCCTTTATTTGTAACGCCTGCATCCTGCTTTTCTATTTCCCATGCTGCAGTCTGATGTCCAGTCGGTTTTCCCCCCACATGGTCCCGCCTGCCGCGCATGGCCTCCACCCTTCGGGAATCCCACACCCCACCATCGTCTCACCCATTGTCAAACAGGAGTCCACGCAGGCCAACATGAGCCCCGGAGGGAATTCGTAAGTAACTGAGCAGCACAGCACCAGCTGGATGGGGCAGGTGACAAATGGGACAGGGATCTGTACAGCCCAGCCTGGCTGTCCTGAGTGGCCTAGATCTCTTGGCGAACTGGGTGCAGACAAGCAACGTGTGTTTCACAATAACAAGGTCACACTTCTAGGAACAAAGAATGCAGGTTACACATATGGGCTGGGGGATTGCATCCTGGAAAATGACGACTGCGAGAAGGACTTAGGGGTTATGCTGGAATTCACCAGTTAACAAACGTAGAGGTTTTTCTAAAAGATCTGCTCTAATTCAAAGAGGAATTAGTTCAGGGCAGTCCTATGGCCTGTATAATGCGGGAGGTCGGACTAGATGGTCACAGAGGGTCCTTCTTCCCTTGCAATCTATACGTCTGTTTTAACACAATAGCTGGGCAAAGCAAGCTCTGTGGTGACAGGAACAAGAAAGGCTTGTTTACTAGACTTTCCTGGAAGCAGGTGTTCCACGTGAATTCATTGCAAGTGCCAAGGAAGAGTTCTTCAGGAACTGCCTGGCTGTGCTCACGCCTGGTTATGGGCTGAGTTTATGCCAACTCTCTGGCCCTCTCCTTTGCGATGTCCCATTAGTTAACCCATGACTGACTAAGCAACTGATTTGCAGCTTTGTTGTCCCCCTGGTTTCTACTATTTAAGTGGCTGGTTACCACCTTAGGCCCCCACCCTCCCCAGTGGATTACTGACAGGTACATTGATCACGCTGTAGCTGCTTGCTTCTTACTCCTTGTCTGTTGGATTTCTGCCTCATTGCTGCCCTTGCCACCATTTTCCTTCCTTCTCAGATCCGCCTTTCCTTCCCACTCCCCATCTTACAGCCCAGTGGGATGTTATGCATCTTCTCCCCTTACTGCGCTCTGCCAGCCTTGCGATCCTAGCCATCCCGCCTTGTGTGTCCACTCCCGATAAGCAGCCCCGCGCTCTCCTCTCCATCTTACCTGCGGTGTGAAAGACGTGCTGTCAAATCCACCTGGAAGAATAAAACCAGAGGGTGATATCGTCTGGACAGGCGTTGGTGGGGGGGAGGGGTCTGCATTCACCTTCTCCAGTAATAAGATGTGTCCCCCAGAGCTCTAGGTGTCTGGCGGTTATTACAAAGAGAGACAACTGCACGCGGTGCAGCAAGGGGAAGCTCTTCTGCAGCGTGGCAACAGTGGGCGCTGCAGGTGTTTACTGGCCCGTGTGATGATTCCAGGAAATCCCCCGGCAGTGTGAAGAAGGAGGAGGAGAAAAAGCCCCACATAAAGAAGCCGCTCAACGCGTTCATGTTGTACATGAAGGAGATGCGGGCCAAGGTGGTGGCGGAGTGTACGCTGAAGGAGAGCGCGGCCATCAACCAGATCCTGGGACGAAGGGTAAAGACGCCTTCTCCTCTGTCCTTTCTTCCCCATTCCCTAGACTCCATGGCCCCAATTCAGAGGTGAGTCCAGACCCTGTCTACGCTGCAGAAACTGGTGCTGGAGGTAAACACATCCAAGTCGTTTTGCCAGTGCAAACCCCTAGTGTAGGTGTGTGGCTCTGGGTCAAGTAGGCTAGCTCCCTCTGCCTGGATGCGTGGTGTGGGAAGAGGACCTGCTTTGGACCTGTGCAGTGTGTCTGCACTAGGGATTGCATTAGGACTACACTGCTACAGATCTCTTGAATGTAGACAGGGCCTTGGGCTCATTAGACAACCCCCTTCGACTCAGGCTCCCGTCCGCTTCCCCCAAGGTGTTAATATATGCGCTTGCACATCCCCTCTGAGTCTGAGGGGCTGGGAGTGTAGAAGGAAAAGCAACATGTGAAGGGGGTAAGTGGGACCCACCATAGGTGCAATTTTCCACCTAGCCAGGTTCTCTTACTGGCACACCCACCCCCCCCTCCCCCCGTAGTGTCTAAGTGTCTCCCATGCAGAGCCCTGCTGTAGCCACTCAGCTGCTATCTGCAGCCAGGCCAGCCTGGGAAATGGGGAGCAGATGTCCCCTGTCACCTAAACACTGTGGAAAATCTGGCACCATGACCTGCCTAGAGTGATCCCAGCCATAGAGACAGAGTGTAGCATGTTTTCTCAGCTCACCAGCTGGAGGGATTGGGGCTCCTGGTTGGGAGCAGCATTGAAACAGGGAGCCTAGGCGCCTGTGAATCCCACAAAGCTGACTGTAGGCTGCACTGCTAGGACGTGGCCAGTGCACCCTGTGCTCCAGCTATTCTGGGCTGTGGGCAGCTGCCATCAATTAGAGCACCCGTAAGGCTGCTCTGAGGTACACACTGAGCCCCAGTCCTGGGCTGCTGCTCCTGAGAGGTGCAACACAATGACCCAGCAGCTTCACTGTCTTGCTGCCACAATTCAGAGGAGCCGATAAAGAGAACGACCGCTTCCTCACCTTTGGGACCTGGGCTTTGGGGAAGGGACCCAGACTGGTGAGTTTCAGCCCTTTGTTGGAGGGTGGCGGGTAACCTCCCGCGAGTCTCAGCTCTGGCTCTCCTTTTCTCCTATCTAGTGGCATTCGCTGTCACGTGAGGAACAAGCCAAGTACTATGAGCTAGCCCGGAAGGAGCGACAGCTTCATTCACAGCTCTATCCCACTTGGTCTGCGCGGGATAACTATGTAAGTTGCCACCTCATGTAGCTGCTGGAGGGAAGGGAGATCAGCACACTGACTTATCCCGTCCTCTGCAGGTGTCGCTGGGTGACAGTCTGAGGACTGCGCTGTGCAGGAGGTCAGACTAGATGGTCGTAATGGTCCCTCCTGGCCTTGTCAGTCTATGTATGATTCTGTAATCAGGATGTGGCCTCAAGGGTCTACAAATAAAGAGATGGGAAACTTGGGGCCAGTGCGGTGAGAGACCTAGGGAAGTAGCCACTGCCGCTCCCCTAGCCAGTCTCAGGGTGGTTATTGGATGTCTTGGGGGAGCCACGCCTGGATGTTGCTTAACCCCATCTGGAGGCAGCTGCCCTTGGTTCGCAACGCCCTGCTAATGGATGTCGAAGTTCATACAAAGGCAGCACACCCAACGTAGGGCTGGGTCGTGGGAGAAGTAGGCTTCTGGAAACCAAGGCATTTCTTTCCAGGTGGGGTCGGGGAGAAAATGGGCAATAACCATCTAGGACTGAAGAGGGGACTACTAAGGAGAAAATGGGAAATGCCTTAATGAAGGGGTGGAACAAACTGCCCAGAGCAGGGCCCTGCCATTAGAAGGGCTGCACAGTGATGACACGCTCCTGGTGGGGTTTTCGGGGAGGTGCTGCTGTCTCTTGCACAGCGGTGGAAATGAAATCAGACGACCTTACACATGCAACTGCGTGTGAGGCATCGGCTCTCCCATCTCTGCTTCTCCAGAGCCAGGAAGTGGCAGGTTCTATTGTCTGAGAGCTGGCCCCAGGCGCCGGATCGGGGAGACCCTTCTGGGGTGGGGAGGTGCGACGTTAAGGACTGTGCAGCACTAGGCCAGGAAACGTGCTGCAAGTGACACGCTTGCACTGGCCCCAGGCGGTTGTGTTAGATGGCACCTAATGGGTCTGCTAATGTCCACGGTTGGAGCCTGTGACCTGCCTCTAACCGGGGGCCTGTGAATGCTGATGCCAGACTTAGCAATAGAAATTTTTTTTTAATTAATGGAGATGTCCCATCTCCTAGAACTGGAAGGGACCTTGACAGGTCATCGAGTCCAGCCCCCTGCCTTCACTAGCAGGACCAAGTACTGATTTTGCCCCAGATCCCCAAGTGGCCCCCTCAAGGATTGAACTCGCAACCCTGGGTTTAGTAGGCCAACACTCAAACCACTGAGCTATCCCTCCCCCCAAAGAGCAGCCCCCATTCTTGTTCCCTTGGAGTGGGCAAAACTGGCCCCCAGGGGCCATCCATTGTGTCCTGCCCATGAACCTGCTTTGGTGGCCCTCCCTCTGCCTGCCCCAGCCATGTGACTGAGGTCAGCAGGACCCAGAAGGGGACTCGTGGCAGTGCACGCTGCGAATCTGGGCTGGGCTGGTGGTGTACTGCGGGCAGAGTAGTACACACAGAATAAATAGCACAAAGGCAAGGTCTCCTGAACTGTCCCTGTCTGATTTAGCAGCCTCATCAAGCTGCTCTTCAGGGGTTGACCCTGGCTCAGAGTTCAAGGGGCCCCAGTGAAAAGGCTGTGATAAGCCCCAGGTTAATGCAGAAGTGCCTCATGCCCCCTTCTCCAGAGAAGAGTCTTGTTCCCCAATGTCTATTAACACTGCTGTTGCAGTAGTGCCAGCCCGGGTGAGCCCCACTGCACTAGACATGTAACACACGACAGGTCCTGCTCCAGGGAGCTTAGTCTAAAGAACACACCAGGTGGGTGAGACATAAGTGGATGGAGTAGGGGTGTGAACTGTCAGTTCTCTGGATGGCTCATTTAGTGTCACCTCTTCCTGCTGCTTCTCGCACTGCTTGGTCAGTGCTCAGACCCTGGGGGCTGTTCCACTTGGTGCCCTGTCCTTATCCTGAGCCCCGCGAGTTCTCATGGATCGGGGTGGAGAGAGGTTGGGGGGTTTACTGAGAGTCAGCGACAAAAGCTGCAAGTGGGATGCTCTTTTCCAGGGGAAAAAGAAGAAGAGAAAGCGAGAGAAGCAGCCCCAGCAGCAGATCCAGGACACGGAGAGTAAGTACAGCCTGCTCCCCTCCTTTGGTCTGATACGGAGGGGAGGAAAGGCCATAGGGCCAGCAGAGAATTCACCAACCATCCCTGTCAGCTTTAGGTGCCTCATCCAGTTAGAAAAGTGTAGCCCAGGAACGCGAGCATGATTTTCAAAAGCACCTGTCTGCCTGAGGAGCCTCAATGGCCCTGAAATTCAATGGGATCCAGGAGCCTAAGTCAGTTAGATGCTTTGGAAAAATGGCACCCTAGTGCCCTAGGTGAAAGCACGCTGAGGTGCCCTGTATGAAGTACTAAAGCCACAGTTACAGTCCCCTGGGTCCCCTGCACTGTGCTGCTGTTAAATGTCAGCAGTAGTACGTTGCTCTTTGCCCCATGTCAGCATGCTCAGAGTGGCTATATCAGTGCGACTGGGGAGCAGAACGTTCAGCGCCCGACAACCTGCAAGTTGTAAGTACCTTAAGGTCTGGCCTCCCGGCAGAGTTAACTCAGGCTCTTAGGGGGGGTTGCCCCCAACCCTGTTCCCATCCCCACACACAACCCTCTTACCCGAGTGTGGTGGTGCTTCCAACCTGGGCTAGCTGGCTCATCTGGGGCTTGGGGTTAAGCCCAAGTGAGACTTTCACTCGGGCTGGTAGCCCACCTACTTTGTAGTGAGGACACAGGCTAAATCACTAGTGCTGATAGCCCTCCACTGCCCTCCCCCAGTTCCCCGTGTGCCCAGAAGAACAGACACGTTCTGCAATTCACTGGGAAAGAATCATAGAGCTGTTCAGCTGACCGCAGTGCGAAGAACCAGGGCTGTGTCCCTGCAATGCCCGCAAGGGAGTGCTGCACCAGTGAGGGGACACTTCACTTAGCCCAGGTGCAAAGCCCTGCCCAAGCTAACTGGGTGCTCACATCCAGGGGCCAATCACCCCAGTTAACCCTGCAGTGAAGATGTACCCGTGTTGTGCATTCACAGGTGCAGGCTCTTGAATTAGCATTGCCCATGAGCAACAACAGTCTGTTAATGAATCTGGTTCCAACCGCAGATGGGATTTGCACCTGCTATTTTCCAAGCCTGGGCAAACCCACGAAACCTAACCACAGGCCCTGGGGACCGGCTGACAGGGTCTTTGAAGTGTGGCTTACCGGTGTCTTTTCTGCCCCTTACAGGCTCCCTGGCCTCCAAGAGTAAAAAGCCATGTGTGCAGTACCTGCCCATTGAGAAACCCTGCGATAGTCCTGCTTCCTCCCATGGCAGCATGTTGGATTCGCCTGCCACCCCATCAACCGCCTTGGCATCGCCCGCTGCCCCAGCTGCCACCCACTCTGAACAAGCTCAGCCCCTCTCACTCACCACCAAACCGGAAGCCAGGGCCCAGCTGTCTCTCCATTCAGCTGCTTTTCTGTCGAGTAAGGCTGCCACCTCCTCCTCCAGCCTTAGCAGCCCGTCGCCTCTTCTCTCCAGACCCATCCCGTTTGCCACAATGACCCACACAGCTCTCTTGACCTCGCCGCCTTCCTTTCCAGCTGCCCTTCCTTCCCCGCAGGCTGCCCTGGCTGTGCTACAGGCCCAGCCGCTCTCCCTGGTCACCAAGCCAGCTGACTAAGGAGGAGCCGCCCTCCCCAGCCACCCCTGCTGTACATTGCTGAAGCCACAATCGAGATTCAAAAGCAGCCAAACCATTATTGGTCAATATTTGACCCTTTCTGAACTCTTTTGTAAGTGGACTCTGGAGGAAGGTGCTTTATGCTCGGAGCTGTTTCCAGTAGTCGATCTAAAGACCGTTTTTATTAAAAACAAACAAAAACCCCGCGTGAGCCAAGGCCGAGCGGTTTGTTCCTGCCTCTGCCTTGGCCAGGTGGACTTGTAAAGATGGAGCCTCTCTCTGCGGCATTTGCAGGGTGGTTGTCGCTAACTCTGAGCGGTGCCCACCGGGCAGCGTACGCCAGCCAGCCAGCAGGGCTGTCCCATTAACAGCCATTCCCGGCGACTCTGAGTCCCAGAAACAAAATAGAAACGCCGGACCCCTGCCGCAGAAAAGTGCCAGCCACCCTTCCCCCCTCAAAGGGAGCGTACATCCCCCACCCTGGAGAGGGCCAAGACTCCTGCCCCGAGCCTGGAGGGAGTGTGACTTGCCAGGACGATGCCAGCACAATCTGCCCCATTTCCTCCCATGATTACTTGGTCGGGGGTGGGGAGTGGAGGGGGTTACGTCGCTGGGGAAATTTCCCCCTCTAATCCTGTTTTTACAAAAGGAAATAAAACTGCAGCTGCAACTTGCTGTGTGAGCGTGTTCAATGTGGAGCCTTCCCCGGGGAAACAAATCCCCTCAGCCAGCATTTCTCCCCTTTGGGGCATTGCCCCTCTCACCGCCTCAGGCCCGGAACACAGAGCAGCACCTGGCTTGGAAAGGCGGGCGAGGGGGTTATCTGAAGGTGCACTAAATACATTCTGAGAGATTCAGTCTCTCCATCCCCAGGAGCTCTTTGCCACTCCAGCCTATAGGTGTCTCTTATCTGGCAGAGAGGGGACATTTTAGGGACTCAAGTTACATCCCAATCTCCAGCTGCTTTAAACCCTGTTAGAATGGGTTTCTCCACACAAGAGCCCTGCTAAGCTTGCATTGCTCTAGGGCCTGGCAGAGACAGAGGAAGGAAGAATCCAGCTGTGAACCCCTCACACGACACTGATTAGGAAGGAGGCATCTGCAGGCAGTAATGCTCCAAACACCTGGGAGTTAGGGGCACACTTCTAGGAAGGCTGCTGGTGCCCTTCCCTAGATTTCTCTCCCTGGTAGTGCCAACAGCTCTGGGAGTGGAGCGCTCTAGTCTGGCTGTGGCTTGATCAGTGAGCTAGGAATGTCACTGCATGGTTTCCCCTCTCTGCAGCAGTTGGGCAAATGTAGAAAATAGCCTGACTCACCCCTGCTCAGCAAGGCGGCCAGTTTCCATTCCTGGGGCAGCAGGACTGAGCCATTTGGCAGCCCTGTCATTCCGGGTGCTGCTCTTTTTCAAGACTTGCAGAGGGGAGAAGAAAATGTCACTGCCCCAAGGAAAAACAAAACAGCATTTAAATTAATTACAGAACAGAATCCAGCGTCCATCTGTCTGCCTAGGTGTTTAACCTGCCCAGCATGCAGTGTCAGGCACACACTAAAATCCGATTATTAATTTAATACAGCGTATTTGCATAATTAAAATCACAGAAAGCCAGGCAATGCAAACGTCAAGGCCCCAAGAGCAATATTAGCTCAGTCGTGGTTGCAGCCTGTCTGTTTTACAAGGGACATCTCACTGCACAAACTGGAATAAATCAGGCTCTAGATTTAACCATAAAACCCCACGGTTCTTTCCAAAATGAAGACAAAACAAAAAAACCAACCCATTATGGTAAGTGTGTGATAGGTGCAGAGAGGAGCCATTGTCTCCCAGCGCATGTTAAACTAGCTAGTGAATAGCAGGTTCTCATTCACTTCTGGACATTAACCTAACATTAGAGCGGGCTGAGAATTTTCTATCAATGATTTTTTTTTAGTGGAAAATGCAGTCTCCTCAAAATCCAAAACTTTCTGTGGGAAAATTTCTACATTGCCAAAATATTTTGATTCTCCATGTTGTGTCGATTTGATATTAAACTGTATCAGCCTAAGGTGCAATGGTGCTTCATGGGATTTGTAGTTTGGGTGTCTCGTGCCTCTGTTCTCTCTGGGCTGGGGTCCTTGGCCAGAGTACATCTCCCAAGATGCACTGCAGTTTCCCCTGTGACTGCTGTGTGGTGCACCATGGGAGATGTTGTCCAGCCAGGGAGCCTAGTCCATAGTGAACAATGTAGTCTGACGCATCCAAACTACAACTCCAATGAGGTACTGCAACCCCGTTGATGAGTGCAGTGTAATGTCAAACTGTCTCAAAACCAAATATTTTGCAATTTTCCAGAATTTGTTCCATTAAAAAAAAAAATTGGTATTTTGATTTTTTTCATCCTGATTCAGGATGAAAACAAATGTGGAAATATTTATTTTCCTGTAGGGTGGAAATCTTGATTTGTCTTTATTTATTGATTTTGAGAGGATGAACCATGCCTTTCCCCATCCCCTTTCGGAAATCCCCTTTCTTTTTCAGGGATTCCCTCTCCCAAGAAGCTGCAGAGCGAGAGGGAGCTTCTCTTCACCGCTTGGGTGCTGTAGAAGTCCCTCTGCAGGCAGAGGGGTCCGGGTCTTTTTTTTTCCCCCTCATTCTTAAGAAAAAGAGAAGAGAGAGTCCAATTTCCTTGGATCTTGTTTGAGACAAGTACGCTCCCTATGATGCTACTGGCCTCTCTAAGCCAAGACTGTGGCTCTTGACCTTGAAGACTCCTATTAACACATCCCTACCGACCAAGCCACCAAAAATAGGAGATTCTCCATGGACAAAGAGCACTCCTGGGGCCAAGGATCATCTCTGCTCTGTGCTCGTACAGTGCCTAGCATAATGGGCTCCTGGGTCATGACCGGGGTTCCGAGGTGCTACAGCAAGCAGCTGATTTTCAGCAAGGCATGTGTGGGTCATGTGCACCCTTACTCTTCACAACACGAGGAGCAGTCTGCAGACAAATAGCTGCAGACAAATAGCTTCTTGAATTAGATTTCATGGGAAATTAAAGGCATGAAGAGACCTGTCAGAATAATTAAAGTCTGAACCCAAGCCAGACAGCTTCAAACAGATGTTGGACTTCAGCAGGAGAATATTTCTTTGTTTCACTCTGCATTTTCCCATACGGAAAAGGAACATCTGTTAGGGTATTTTTGCAGCCCTCCTGAACTAGGTTAGATTTGGATTATACCCTGCGACAAGAGAAGCAACTGGCAAACTAGCCTTTGGGCCAAATCCACTCCAGCCCAGGGCAGCTCACTTCGCTTCACATCCTACTGAAGAGGAGGGAAGGAAACTTTCAGTGTTGTACTGCTCTGTTCAGACATGAATTTGTTAAAGCTGAATGTCTACTTAGCTGTGCAGCCTACAGTCTAAAGCCAGCAATAGAGTTGGTTGGAAGTTTTCTGCCACAGCTGACTTTTGAGGAAAAATTGGGTTTTGACTAAATATTTTTTGCAAAAAGTGGAAGATTTCCCATGGAAAACTTCAATTTTTCATGGGGGGAACAAACCCTGAAATATTGGGAAATGCTGCTGTGGTTCCTCATGGGAGTTGTAGCTTGGGTGTCTCCTGTTGCCATTCTCCTCTGAGGGCTGGACTACATCTCCCAGGATTCAGCATGGTCTGGTACCCGCCCCTCTCCCATGGTGCACTGATGCTCCTCTCTAAGAGGGGAGAGTGTAGTGCATCACGGGCAACGTAGTCCAACCAGGGAGCCCAGAATGTAGAGGACAATGGGCTGATGACGTACCTGAACTACACCTCCCATGGGGCACTGCAATAGTATTTACAACTGAAAAAAAAAAAATGTTGGCCAAAAATTCTAAATTTTCTACCAGGGGGGAGGGGGAGAGACGGACTTTTTCATCAGCTCTAACCAATACTGTGATGCTACCCCAGCCTCCAAACCAGAGCTCTGAGTGGCCTATGCAGGCCATTTCCCCTGACAGCTCTAATTTCCACCAAGCATGTTCGAAAGAGGCAGTGGCCTAAGCCTTCCCTATTTGAGATGTGGGGTTAGGTAAATGACCGGCCGACGGAACACACCACCTTGGCTTTGGATCAAATAAGAACCATCCCAGTGAACACAGCTCCTGTTTTCTTTTTCTTGGTTACAGAAGCTGCTGCTTGGTTAAACAAAGAGGGGGGACGGGCTGTTTACATGGACACACATAGAGGGAGGCCACAAAGGGGATGATTGCTAATTGGACATAAGCCGCCTGAGGAACCCTCGGTAGAGACGGGCTGCTGCTGCCGGCCTGGTTCTAAGGTTGCAGATGGGGACTGCACAGGCAGCACTCAAGACAGTAGTGAGGGAGTAGCTGCACTAATCTTCCTGCTCGGGAGTAATTTGAATAATTTAATATAATAATTTAAATGGTGTAGTAGTTGCTGAATTAGTTGGGTTGGGAAATCAGCACTGTGTTGCTGTAGCAACTCATTTGTCTCTCAGTGAGGAAATAACTCATTCTTGGACCCAATCCGTCCTGATCACACAGGAGCTAGGAGCACAGGAGACAAAGTGTGCTGGGTGGAGGGATCCGGCTACAGAATTAACTCTGAAAGTAGATCATATGAAGCCAGAGTCTGAGCATCTTAGAAAATGCTGCAGAACCTTCCTGTTCAGAAAAATCTTTCCGTCTTAAGACGGCCCCACTACTGACCCTTCTGCCCCTAAACCTCAACCAGCTACAGAAAAATAAAAGTAAAGTTAAATCTAGGAAAATGCCTCCAATTAAAAGCCCTTCCCCAAGCAGAATTTTGACTGTGAAAGGGAGAAGTGCCAAAGACTATGAAATCCACTAGGGACTTCACTCTTGCTATTGATTTTATGTGAAAGGTGCCCAGATCCCGTGATGCTGAGTGGTAGGATGAAACCCTAACATAGATTCTGATGTGTCTACAAACTCTGAAAAGCAGTCTCCTCCTCTGTTATGTGGCAGCAAAGGAGTGATTCCTCCATGTCCTTAAGTCAGGCTTTGGGTGGTGGTGCCAGTTCTGATTTCTCGTGTCACCATCTAAAGCGTCCACCTTACCTTACGGTAACATGGCTACTTGGTGCACTTAAGAGCAGAGCTGGGTGGGGAAAGGGGCAGTGTTGCAAGTGGGATAAGGAATCCCCAGGGAGCAATGAGCTGAGAGACTCGGGCCAAGACTGAGGCGTGAGCATGGGGGACGTATGTTGAAGCAAGGGCTGGTGTGTCACGGAGTCATGGGGAGACTTGCCGGGGAAAACAAGGAGGCTGAATGTGATGTAGAAACAGGAAGGAAGCCAGGACAACTATTTGTGAGGAAGTGGATGTGCAACCGAGTCAGAGTGATGACGAAGGAAGATTTTTGGCCACCGCATTTTGAATAGAGTGGAGAGGGCAGTAGCCAGGAGGCCGAAGAAGAGGCAGCTGCAGGGATCCAGGCAGGAGATTCCAGGCTGGGGCTAGGGGCAGCCATTTAAAGATGCTGTAAAGGGAGATGTGCAGGATGTGGCAAAAGCCCAGATGTCCTGACAGAAAGATGGGGAGTCGCTCAAGTGGAGAGGGGCAGCAGTGATGCAAAAGGGAAGGGAAGGAGGTCAGGAGGAAGGATGAGAAGGTCAGGTATGGCCAGGGTTAGGCTGAGGAAGCAGAAAGAATGGGTGTCTGGGGAATAGTGGGGAAGATTTGGAGCCATCCCTTGGAAGGCGTTAGGTGAAATTCTAAGTGGAGGAAAGTGCTCCCAGGCACCTGGGAGGAGGTGGTGAGGAAGGACTATCAGCAGCCACCAAGTGAGCAGATGGAAGCTGGACTAGCCCAATTTCTAAAAGTCCTTGGCAGGTCAACTTTGCACTGGCAAAGCAGCTTTGCATTGAAACTCCTTATCTTTGAGCTGCCAGGATTTTTCAGAAATTCCCTACTTGGTCTCCGCCCCAACAGGATTGGGGTTTTGGCTGTCAGTCCCTGCAGCCCCGAGTGAGTTCTGACACAGACCTTTCCTGCAGTAAGAAATTCAGAACCATGGGGACGGAGGCGGGAGGGTGTTAGCTATGGCTAAAGCAGGAACATCTGAAGTAGGAAACAGGTCCTGGGCAGCATCCTTGCAGGGGACTATGATATGATGGCATTGCCCTATTGCTTCTGCCTGCACCGATGTCCTATCGCTCCCAGTGAGCTGAGAGTGGAAAAGCAGCAAGGCACAGAACACAACCCTCATGTGCCACGTGTCCAGTATTCAGGGAGCCGCAAAAGGAGGAGGCAGAGACCCTGCCTGCAAAGAGGTGCCAGAATGGCACTGGTGGCTGGGCAGGGCACTGCATCCGCTAGTCAACTGTGAGCCAGCTGCTGATAAATTCCAACAGGGAGTCCATGCTATAAGCATCTACCCACAATCCATCCTGAGCCCCTCCTGGGGCATCATCAATTTACAGGTGGGTTGGCAGCATATAACAGAGAGCAAGCTGGTGGTGAAACCTGAAGAATAAATTCCCTGCATTTCAAGCCTTTGGGTTTGGTTAAAGGACAGCATTCTTTTGTTTCTGGCCCTCTAGGCAGTTTGCAGCCCAGAGGGCTGCACTCCCATGGAAACCGAGCTGAATGCATTTCTCGGGTGAGATTCAGGGAGCCTCAGAGCACAAAAACTCCAATGTTGCAGTCTCAGAAATTGAATTTCCAGTTGCCTCCAGCACAAGGACATCACCAGAGAGAGAGAGACAGCTATCCAGCAACAGAGCCCCTTCCCAACATGTTGCAACATTGTCCTTTAACAGAGGCAGAGATTCTGCCGTGAAGATGTTACTCAGCTCCAGGTAAATCCAAATCCACATTTAGGCCACTTAGCAGGAGGTTGACTTTCAGAGATAAGCACCCAAACTCCTATTTAATTCATTAGGTGCTCTGAGGATGCAGCACCTCTGACACAGGGTCCCTTGCTTAGGTGGCTAAATGTGGAGTTTGGGCCTTCCCTTTAGTCAGCAAGGTGAAACTGGTGGTCTAAACTGTCATTCTCAAACTGGCCTGTGGAGAGCTGGCTGATCACCTGGTGCTGGCTTCGCATTGCTACCTACTAAATTGTGTGGCCTAGTGGATCGAGCACTGGACTGGGACTGACAAGACTTGGGTCCTAATCTCAGCTCTGGCCTGCTGGGTGTCTTGGGCAAGTCATTGTCCCTCCCAGTGCCTCAGTTTCCCCATATAGCACTTTGAGCTACTGATGAAAAGTGCTATATTAGAGCTTGGTATTAACAATTATTCCTATTACTTAATATTAAAAGATGTTTTAAAAGTATTAAATACATCTGTGATATTAATTTTCCATGTAAGCAATCGCTCCAGTGCGGTGGAGATGTATGGGACTGTGAACAGGAGTGGGGAGATGGCTGATGGGAGCGGCTGTGGTCTATGCCATTAAGAATGGGAGGGGAATTTGTAGAGCTGCCACCTTTCTAATTGCAAAAAACCAAACACCCCTGCCCTGCGGTCTCCGGGAAGGAGTTTTGGTGCGGGAGGGGACTCCAGGCTGAGGCAGGGGGTTGGAGTGCAGGAGAGGGTTCGGGGTGAGGGGTCCCAATGGTGCTAACCATGACTGCCAGGTCCCTGCAGCCCCTAGGCACATGGGTGGCCAGGGAGGCTCCGCGCACTGCCCTCGTGCCTGCAGGCACCACCCCCACAGCTCCCATTGTTTGCAGTTCCTGGCCAATGGGAGCTGCTTAGCTGGCACTGGGGCAGGGGAAGCATGCAGAGCCTCCCTCGCTGCCCTTGCATCTAGGGGCTGCAGGGACCCGGCAGCCACTTCCAGTAGCTGTGTGGAGCTAGGGCAGGCAGGGAGCCTGCCTAAGCCCCGGGCCCCCACTGCACCGCCAACTGGACTTTTAACGGCCCGCTTGGCGCCGGGTCCCTTTTCAACCGGGCGTTCCAGGCAAACACTGGACGCCTGGCAACCCTAGGAATTGGGGGCTGGGTGATGGAGAATGGGAAGGGAAGGGTGTGTGACAATCCCAGTATAAAAACATGCTCTATGCTATGAAAGTGTTTGAGGACCCCAGCTCTAAGTAGTGGGATTTGCATCTCACATTTACTGTGGGTGTTAGTTGAGTCTGCAAATATGGAGGCCAAGCTGAGGCGCAGATGAAAATCCAGCCCATCATATTTATCTGTGAAAGCGCACAACAAATACCACTAAATACACGAGGCCTATGCTACCAAAACAAACAGCTTGCAAGACATTCACTTCCACCCATTGCAGCTGCCTTAGCTTGACTAGCTGAAAAGCATGTAGGCCTAAATCCTCAAGTTATTTAGGCACCCAGCTCCCACTGATTTCAAAGGCAGTGAGGGCCCTAAATACCTTTGAGAATGTGGGCCATAGGGCGACATTGCATTTTACTGCCCTTCCTCACTGACCAGGTGTTTGCTGTAATTTGCTACGAAGCCGAGCTCTGGGAGCTGGCCAGCGTCTCATTAAGAGCCTGCAGAGAGTTCTTGGAGAGCTTGTTCTAACCCCTGGTGAGCAGGGTAGCATGTGTGAGGCTGCTGGTTGTTTTCTCCAGCTTTGGAATTAGAGTTACTTCTGCCACCTCCACTCCAATGGCTAATTGCAGCCATCTTGATTAAACACCCGCCCTCCTCTCCCTCGGCAACGCCGGCTGTTCACTAATTGAAATGCCTAATGAGGTCCCAGCAGGCTCCTGCAGAGACAGAGCTAATGAGGGGCTCCCACGTGAACCCAGCTAACGGCACAAAATGAAACGAAGGCTTTCTTGAACCTGCCTTTTGTGCAAGGAGGGGTAACGGGGTGCCAGATGTCCTGCTTCCCAGCTTCACACTCCAGGCCAAGGCTGGCGCTACCCAGATTTCGGCTCGCCTGCCGAAGCAGCTGGCACAGAGGCAGAGGCTACACCGAATACATTTTAATTAGCATAATTAAATGCATCTATTTGCTAATTGTTTCTCCTTTTGATCTTTCCCTCTGACCAGCTTAGCCCTGTGGGAAGGGCACTGGCAAAGGGGGTGCGGGTGGGTTCAGACACTCTGACAAGGTGAAGACTTTATTATCTCCTCTGAGTGAGACTCTACCAGCCGATTGTGCCAATCAAGCCTGGCCCTGCCAAAATGCCACTCAGTAAGCCTGGTTTACAGCAGGCTAACTGCAGGGGCTGGCAGCCCCCAGGGTACTCGTGTATTTCCACAGCCCATGGAAAGGAACTGTCCCAGACAGTGGCATACCACTGCCTGTCCCAAGACTGGCTGCGTGTGTGAGACAATTCCGTCCGGTTGCTGAACGAAATGGTAACCTCGCACATACCGTAGATGCGAGATCACGCTGCATGGAGGACGCCATTTTGCATGCCAGTGAATAGAAGTGTCCCCATATGCTCCGGCCCCGGGAAAAAAGAATGCGAAGAATATTCCTGGGGAGAAGGAGATTTGTGAGACAACAACCTTATGAAGCCCTTGGACCACCAGGGAATTATAACACTCTCCCCCTACTGCTGCTGTCCTTTGCCTCTGCGTTAAAGAGCTCGGGAAGCAGCTTTGGAAAGTGCCAGCGGCTAGGGTGCTAACCTAGCACTTGGGCATCCTGGATTCAAGTCTCGGCTAAGCCACAGGCTTCGTGTGTGACCCTGGGCAAGGCACTTAAGCCCAGATCCTCAAAGATACTGAAGTGCCCTCTGCCTCTTTAGGCACCTCAATCCACCACTTAGGCACCACTGACATTTTCAAAGTTGCTGCTCAGCCTCCCCCTCCCAGTGGGGCCCAATCCTGTAGACATGGCTCTGAGCAGGCCTAAGCCCCGCTACCTGCCAGCCTCCACAGCAGGAGGGCTGGACACTGGCCATTTACAGGTGGGGGCAGCACAACACCCACACAAAGAGCAGCTGGGGGCACAGGGAAACACAGGGTGAGCAGGAGACAGACAACCAGCCTACCTAAGCCGCTCAGCTACCTTACTCCAAGTGTGGGTTCATGGTTGAGGACCCTGAGTCGAAGGCAGTGCTGATCTCTGGCCCATCAGTCTGCTGCACCACATCAGCCACTTTGGTGCCTAAGCCCCCTCCTGTCCCTACCCCTCTTCTCGGCATCTTGCTCATTTCCCTGCTCAGCTGGCCGGCTTCTAAAAATCCCTTCCTTGGGCACCTAGCTCTCCCTGTGCCTTGTATGGGGACCAGGGCACCTAGCTCGGCGCACTGGGCCACCAAGGGGTGAGGCATTGCAGCAGTGAATGGGGCAACGCCTACATGCCTTTAAGGGGATGTTACAGGGCTGGCCCTTTAAGGGAGTCGGCTGCCCAGCCTATCTGGGACAGGCTCCACTGAAGGGAATGAGCCAGCTCCACCCGGGGATGGTTAACTGCCTAAGTAGCTGGAAGGCAATTCATTAAGTAAGGAGCACCTGGGTGTAATTAAAGGCTTGAGCGAGCTCTAAGGTAAGGAGAAAGGAAGCTCTAAGGCAGTGCTTCTCAAAGTCGGGCTGCCGCTTGTTCAGAGAAAGCCCCTGGCGGGCCGGGCCGGTTTGTTTACCTGCCGTGTCCGCAGGTTTGGCCGATCGTGGCTCCCACTGGCCGCAGTTCACCGCTCCAGGCCAATGGGGGCTGCGGGAAGCGACGCGGGCCGAGGGATGTGCTGGGCTAAGGGGTGCAGGCTCTGAGTTGTGCTTACCTCAAGCGGCTCCCGGAAGCAGTGGCATGTCCCTTCTCCGGCTCCTACATGGAGGTGCAGCCAGGTGACTCTGCACGCTACCCCATCCACAGGCACCGCCCCTGCAGTTTCCATTGGAGCGTGGGGGAGCCAGAGCAGGGGCATGCCATGGCTTCTGGGAGCCATGTGGTGCGGTCCCTGACCCAGCACCCCGGCCAGAGCTCGCAGGTCAGCTTAAAACGGCTCACAGGCCGTAGTTTGCCCACCCCTGTGCTAGAGGTCTATAAAATCATGAATTGTGTGGAAAAAGTGAAGAAAAATTATTTATCCCTTCCCAGAATATAAAAACTAGGGGTCACCCCCATGAAATTAATACGCAGCAGGTTTAATACAAACAAGAGGAAGTCCTTTTATACACACACACACACACACACACACACACACACTCTCTCTCTCTCTCTCTCTCTCTCTTAACCTGTGGAACTTATTGCCAGGGGGTTTTGTGAAGGCCAAAAGTATAGCTGGGTTAAAAGAACTAGATAATTGTGCCATGATTTAAAGACTCATCTCAGAGCCCAGATAAAACTTTCAGAAGTCCCAAACCAAAAGTCTCTGGCTTCCAGCAGCTCTTTCTGCTGTCCAGCCTCAGTCTTCTCCATTACCTGGAGGACTCTGCAGGCTTTCCCCTGTTTGCAATACTCAGGGTCTCTTTTGGGTTTCCCTGCCTGGAAAGCTGGGTTTTATAGCTAGTTCAGGCTCCCTGGGAGCTCCCATCCCTTAGAGCAGTGCTTCTCAAAGCCAGTCTGCTGCTTGTTCAGGGAAAGCCCCTGGCGGTCCGGGCCAGTTTATCTGTCGCGTCCGCAGGTTCGGCCGATTGCGGCTCCCACTGGCCGTGGTTCACTGCGCTAGGCCAATGGGGGCTGCGGGAAGGGCGCCCAGCACATCCCTCGGCCCGCGCCGAGGTAAGTACAGCTCAGAGCCTACACCCCTTAGCCTCTCCCCAGCCCCAACTCCCTGCCCCAGTCCTGATCTCCCTCCCAATCTCCAAACCCCTTGATCCTAGCCCGGAGCATCCTCCTGCACCCCAAACCTCTCATCCCCAGCCCCACCCCAGATCCCACACCCCCAGCTGGAACCTGAACTCCTTCCCGCACCCCTGTCCCAGCCCTGATCCCCCTCCTCCGAACCTCTTGGTCCCAGCCCAGAGCACCCTCCTACACTCCAAACTCCTCATCTCCAGCCCCACCCCAGAGCCTGCACCCCAAACCAGAGCCCTCACCCCCTCCTGCACACCAACCCCAATTTTATGAGCATTCATGGCCCGCCATACAATTTCTATTCCCCAATGTGGCCCTCGGGCCAAAAAGTTTGCCCAACCCTGCTCTAGCATATCCCCACCCTTCGTCATCTGTCTTCTAAGATGAACAGCCCCAATCTTGTTAGTCCCTCCTCATATGGAAGCAATTCCATACTCTTAATCTCTTTGTTGCCCTTCTCTGAACCTTTTCGAGCTCCACTATATCCTTTTTCAGATGGGATGACCAGAACTGCCACAAGGGGGTGCTTGGGAGATGAGTGCCCCTTCTAGAGGGAATAACTTCACTGCCCTGCCTCCCAGGGATGTGTTAGGAGAAATCATTTCAGACTGTGAGGTGCTCAGATACTATGTGGGCCAGATAAGTGCCAGGGATAGTTTGTAAAATACTAAACCCCAGAACTGTTTCACCTCCTCTTAGCAACTACATTTAACAACAACAAAAAAACCTTATTGGCTGCCATTTCTGCAGGATGGGGCAGGGCAGGATGGAAAATATATTATCTCTGTGATCATTTGTTGTCCCCTAGGAGAGACCTGCTGATAGGCTGTAGTAGAAAGAAGTTGAGAGAAGCAGCAGAAAGGAGTCTGATGGAGCAGACCTTGGCTGCTGGTTACAGAGTCTCTGGACTGGAACATAGGATAGAGGGCAGGTTTGGGTTCCCCTACCAGCCACCGAGGGGGGATTTCACACCACCTTCGGATGTAATGGGATAAGGGCTTTTAAAAGCCCTGAGAGATGAGGGTATAGGGACCATGGAGCCCCCAAGTAGAGGACCGAAAACCTGATTGTAAGGATGTTGGACTTCTGTTATGTCAGACTTTGTTACCTTTGAAGGGGTGGAACTAAAATGTGAACTGGCCAGAGGGATGAGTCATGAGAAGAGGCAGAAGTGTGGGGCTGGAGTGTCTGTTGGTAGGGGGCCCTAGAGAGGAAAGAGCTCCCATGCTCTACTCAACTATGAGGGGGCATACGTGTGGCAAGTCCACTCTTCTACAGTAATGGACAGACAGTTAAGCTTCATGTGGTCTTCGAGCGAGAATTTTGATATATCTATTCCTTGTGGGCTTTTGAATGCAGGTAGAGTGGAGAGGTATCCCAAATTTGACCTTGAACTTCTCAATCAGCTTTCAGCAAAAAAATCAGTTCAACAATTTTACAAAAAGATTGATTTCTCCCATGAGCTGGATATGATCAGCATGGGGGCCTCCATTTTGTCCAAGTGTTAGCAGGAATGCTGAAAGCCAGAAACGAGAAGTAATTCTTCCGCTCTATTTAGCATGGATAAGGCCTCAACTGTGTCCAGTTCTGGACACCACACTTTGGGCAAGATGTGGATAAACTGGAGAAAGTCCAGAGGAGAGTAATAATAATTAAAGGTCTAGAAAACATGACCTACGAAGAAAGAATTGCAAAAATTGGGTTTGTTAAGCTGGAGAAGAGAAGACTGAGGGGACATAACTGTCTTCAATGTAAACGTTTCTTATAAAGAGAAGGGTGATAAAATGTTCTCCTGTCCTCCGTGAATAAGAGGAAGCAATGGGCTTAAATTGCAGCAAGGGAGATTTAGGTAAGACATTAGGAAAAACTTCCTAACTGTAAGGGCAGTTAAGCACAAACAATTTACCTAGGCAGGTCGTGGAAACTCAGTCATTGTCATTGTCAGGGATGGTCTAGGTCAGTGGTTCTCAGCCAGGGACATGTGTACTCCTGGGCCTGGTCCACACTAACCCCCCACTTCGAACTAAGATACGCAACTTCAGCTACGTGAATAACATAGCTGAAGTCGAAGTACCTTAGTTCGAACTTACCGCGAGTCCAGACGCGGCAGGCAGGCTCCCCCGTCGACTCTGCGTACTCCTCTCGCGGAGCAGGAGTACCGGCGTCGACGGCGAGCACTTCCGGGATCGATTTATAGCGTCTAGACAAGATAAATCAATCCCAGAAGATCGATTGCTTATCGCCGGACCCGGAGGTAAGTATAGACGTACCTGGAGGTAAGTATAGACCCAGAGGTACGCAGAGGTCTTCCAGGGGGTACATCGACTCATCTAGATATTTGCCTAGTTTAATCAACTACATAAAACACACTAGCGAAATCCGTACAAACTAAAATTTCATACAGAGAATGACTTGTTTATACTGCTCTGTATACTATACACTGAAATGTAAGTACAGTATTTATATTCCAATTGATTTTTATAATTATAGTATATCGTAAAAGTGAGAAGGTAAGCACTTTTTCAGTAATAGTGTGCTGTGAACATGTTTGTATTTTTGTCTGATTTTTGTAAGCAAGTATTTTTTAGGGGAGATGAAACTTGGGGGTATGTAAGACAAATCAGAATCCTGAAAGTAGTCTGGAAAGGTTGCGAGCCACTGCTCCAGGTGATACTTAGTTCTGCTTTGTGCAGGGGACGGGACAAGATGACCTACAAGGTCCCTTCCGGTCCCACATTTTTATGATTTCTATGAAAGTGAATGTTATCTAGGGTCACCAGTTCTGTTTATTAAATGTTAGACAAAAAAAAATGCCCAAGGCAAACAAGTGCACTGGAGGGTCCCAAAGATTTGGCCTGATGTTACCTTGCACACTCTATTCTGGACATGATTGTGCTCAGTTACAGACTAGGGGATCTTTGTCAATTAATGGAAAAGATGCATCTCTTGCTCTTGAGCAGTTTCAGCATCAGAGAAATTTGCTCTGGTAGGTCACCAGAAAGGATGGATTTGACAAATTCTTTTGACCTAAATGACTGCTTTATCATTGTACTAGAAAACCAAACAAATTAAAACTCAGCACTGAATTAACTTATGAATAACTGATTGTTTCCACAGTGTGACTTCACCTGGGCCTCCGGCATCTGGGGTGTGGAGGGAGGAGAAAGGGGGTAGACAGGAGCACATTCAGCAATGTTTATTTGAAAGATTTCTAGCACTTCAGGCTTCCTGTGTGAATTCATTAGGATCAGCTGCGAAGTAGAAAGCTAATTTTCTGCCTTTTGATTATGGAGAAAGAACTGCTGACTGTCAAAGAGGAGCCAGGTCATTAGGAAGGTGTATTCGTCTGATTCACAGATGTGTACATAACAAACAGCCCCGGAAAAATTTTCAACACATAAATGGTACTTCTGCCCCTCGTACTAAGGGTCTGAGCAAAATTGGGGAGGAGGGTGTGACCCTGGTAAACCAGGTGCCAGCTCATGCTAAGGCCCCTAGCCCCCAACTCATGAATGCATAGCTGGAAACCAATCTGGCTCACCTGTGTGTTAGCATGGTTAAAACAGATCGTAGGTTTATAAGAATGTGTTTAGTCTTCATGAAATGTTTGTAGGATTCTCCATGTAGTAATCTCACTTATAATATCTGCACCTCATGTTGTAAGGTTATCCTGACTGGTTGCTTTGATGACTTACACAATTACAGAGGTTTACAAACAGGAAAAGAAGCAGTCATTAAGGTAGAGGCTGGCTTCCTACAGATGATGTTGGGTCCTGCACACAGGAAGGCCCTGTCAAGGCTGTATCCCAACTTTGAACTTTAGGGTACAAATGTGGGGGCCTGCATGAAAACTTCTAAGCTTAACTACCAGCTTAGGTCTGGTCCACTGCCACCATCCCAAGGCTAGTTCCCTTCCCTGGGTAGCCTTGAGAGACCTTCACCAATTCCCTGGTGAATACAGATCCAAACCCCTTGGATCTAAAAACAAGGAGAAATTAACCATCCCCCCTTCTTTCTCCCACCAACTCCTGTTGAATACAGATCCAACCCCCTTGGATCTAAAAACAAAGAAAAATCAATCAGGTTCTTAAAAAAAAGGCTTTTAATTAAAGAAAAAGGTAAAAATCATCTATGTAAAATCAGTATGGAAAATAACTTTACAGGGTAATCAAACTTAAAGAACTCAGAGGACCCCCCTCTAGTCTTAGGTTCAAAGTACAGCAAACAAAGATAAACACTCTAGTAAAAGGTACATTTACAAGTTGAGAAAACAAAGTAAAACTAAGACTCCTTGCCTGGCTATTTACTTACAAGTTTGAAATAGGAGAGACTTGTTTAGAAAGATGTGGAGAACCTGGATTGATGTCTGGTCCCTCTCAGTCCCAAGAGCGAACGAACTCCCAAACAAAGAGCACAAACAAAAGCCTCCCTCCCCCCCAAGATTTGAAAGTATCTTGTCCCCTTATTGGTCCTTTGGGTCAGATGCCAGCCAGGTTACCTGAGCTTCTTAACCCTTTACAGGGAAAAGGATTTTGGAGTCTTACACCCTTCCCTTTATAGTTATGACAGGCCCATTGAAACCTAGAGTCATAGACTTTAAGGTCAGAAGGGACCAATATGATTGTCTAGTCTGACCTCCTGCACAACGCAGGCTACAGAATCTCACCCACCCACTCCCGCAACAAACCCCTAATCTATGTCTGAGCCATTGAAGTCCTTTAATCGTGGTTTAAAGAATTCAAGGTGCAGAGAATCCTCCAGCAAGTGACCCGTGGCCCACGCTGCAGAGGAAGGCAAAAAACCCCCAGGGCCTCTGCCAATCTGCCCTGGAGGAAAATTCCATCCCGACCCCAAATATGGCAATCAGCTAAACCCTGAGCATGTGGACAAGACTCACCAGCCAGACACCCAAGAAAGAATTCTCTGTAGTAACTCAGATCCACCCCATCGGGCATATTAACCGCTAGTAATCAAAGATCAATTAATTGCCAAAATTAGGCTATCCCATCATACCACCCCATGAAATACTTTGTTGATTGCCCCCTCCACACCCATGAAGAGGAGTTGTCCCATCAGCGTGAACTCTGGGGGAAGGGAATAAAAATCCTTGACAAGAAGAACTGTATCTCTATGCTGCTTGGACTTGGAGAGGGCAAGATTTCTAAGCAAAAGCAAGGGCATCTCAGTGGGTTAGCCCTAAAGGACACAGAGCTTGCATATTACAACAGCTTCTACCACCTTCTGAAACCAAAGACTAACTCATTTGTTTCAAAGTTGTAGCCATGTTAGTCTGTATCAGCAAAAACAACAAGAAGTACTTGTGGCACCTTAGAGACTAATGTGATATATGCCATCATGTGCCAGCAATGCCCCTCTGCCATGTACATTGGCCAAACCAGACCGTCTCTACGCAAAAGAATAAATGGACACAAATCAGACATCAAGAATTATAACATTCAAAAACCAGTCGGAGAACACTTCAATCTCCCTAGACACTCAATAACAGACTTAAAAGTGGCAGTTTTTCAACAAAAAAACTTCAAAAACAGACTCCAATGAGAAACTGCAGAACTGGAATTAATCTGCAAACTGGACACCATCAAATTAGGCCTGAATAAAGACTGGGAGTGGATGGGTCACTACAAGAACTACAAACTAAATTTCCCCATGCTAATTTCCCCCCTACTGTCACTCACACTTTCTTGTCAACTGTTTGAAATGGGCCACCCTGATTAGCACTACGAATGTGATTTTTTTCCCCTCCTGTTGATAGCCCATTTTAATTGAATTGTCTCGTTAGAATTGGTAAGGCAACTCCCATCTTTTCATGTACTATGTGTATGTATATATATATATATATATATATATATATATCTTTCTATTGTATTTTCCACTCCATGCATCTGATGACGTGGGTTTTAGCCCACGAAAGCTTATGCCCAAATAAATGTGTTAGTCTCTAAGGTGCCACAAGTACTCCTCGTTGTTTTAACTCATTTGTGTATGTTTACCTGCTTTAACCTTGTAAATAACATTTTTCTCAGTTAATTTTTAGTTTATTATGGGACTGGCTATAAGCACTGTCTTTGGTGTAAGATGCAAGGTGTAGTTGACCTGGGTAAGTCACTGGTCCTGGATATTATTGTGATTTTTGGTGTAAGGGACTATCTATCACAAAAGCAAGCTTACTTGGGTGGCAAGATAAAATTTGGAGTACCCAAGGGGAACTGTCTGTGACTCCATGTTAGGCTGTTGTTGCACCTTCACACTTAGATTTTACCGAAGAATAGAAGTCACAACCAATTGGGTGGTATTACCCTGCTTCTTAACAGCCTGCCCCAAGGCTGGTACTCATACTCCTGAGCCACTCCAGCCAGCTTGATGGGAGTACCTCCAAACCTACCCAAGTGGCATCAGCCACACTCAGTCTCCAAGGCCGTGCTTTTGACAGCACCAGTGCCACAGTATCAGGGGGGCCTTTAACTGAATACCGTAACATCCAGCCAAAGCAAAGGCCAGGCAGATCCACCTTGCTAGCCATTCAACCAGCCCTATGGTCTCCCTAGGGTGACCAGATTGCAAGACTGAAATATCAGGACACATGGCGGGGTGGGAGGGGGGAGGAGGAGGAGGAGAGGGAGACACAGGTGCACAGCCCCGACCGGAGCCAGAGGCACACTGGTCCACCTGGCCCTGTGCTACCAGTGTGCCCCTTCCTGTTGGGGGTGGGCCCATGCTGCGCCACACAGCTCCCCTGCCTAGCACCCCCTGGATCCACTATGCCCAGAGCCCCCCTACAGCCCCTCCACCACAAATGCACAGTGCTGTGCACACACACCCTGCCCAGCGCCCCCCTGCCCACAGCCCCACCACAGCTGCCCAGCACCCCACACAGAACCCCCCACTCGCTAGTTTCCCAATACACACATTTCCTTTCCTCCCTCCCCCAGTGCCCTTTCCCACAGCCCCACCACAACAACTACACAATGCCCCACGCAGACCTGCACTGCCCAGTGCCCTGACACACACAGATCTCCCCCACTGCCCAGCACCCCCCAACAGGCCCCCACTGTCTAGCACCTCAAAACACACAAACCTCCCCCACTGCCCAGCGCCACACACACACCTCCCAGACACTCACTCCATCACACTCTGCCCTCTTCCCTGGCCGCACTCACCAGCCCTGCTGGGAGGTCTCTGGCTCCTAGGGTGAGAGCGGCGAGGGGAGTCTCCAGACTCTCCACGTGCTGCGCCTGCCACAAGCACAAGCTCCGTGGCTCCCATTGGCCAGGAAAAGCGCCAAAGGGAGCTGCCGGAGCTGCAGAGCGGGGCGTGCAGGCGCCGGCAGGACGCAGAGCCCCCCCACCCTAGGAGCCAGAGGGACCTGCCAGGGGGTGAGGTGGGGAGTCCCGGGAAGCATCCAGCAGGCTGGTCCCTCTGGCTCCTAGGGTTGTGGGTTGGGGCAGGGCAGAGGGCTCTCTGCCCGCTCCTGGCGCCTGTAGGCCATGCTCCTGCTGGCGGGTGGCTGCTGGGAGCTGCCCCAGGAAGCGGTGAGCGGCGGCACCGCAGCTACGATCCAGACGGTCCCAGATATCAGGACAAAGGGCATCCCGACCAACATAAGGTCGGGACGTGGGACAAGTTCCCTAATATTGGGCCATCTGGTCACCCTAGGTCTCCCTGAAGGCTTTTGCAAAGAGAATTAGAAAACGCATCTTAGGCCACAATATGCTCCAAACTGGAGAAGGACTCATGAGATTGCTAGGCATTAGAGGAGGAAATGGTCACAAAATGTCAATGTTTGAGCCAAAAGGCCTTGGCTTTTTGAGGCACATTCCAGCAATAAATCCACTGTTTCAACATTGCCTCCGGCCCTTCGGCCTTTTCCCAATTCCTTCCCTCCTCTCCCCTCACTAAAAGTTAATTTTGTAGGACAGATCAACAGGGTGTTGGAAACTCTATCCTGGCCCAACTTGATCACCAATGTGCAGGCTAATCTGACTTTTTGTGGGTAGGCTTTAGAAAGGATACAAATGTATGACTTTGAACACAAAAGTAGTTGCCACATTAACTTTGAGGGTGTGAAGGAGTGTACTCACCACTGGTGCGCCACCTCATGGATGGATGTGGCATAGCAGCTTTCCCTGCCCATGGTTGCTGTGGTCCCACATTGGTTTCTCTTCCTGTAACTCAGCTCTCCAGCCAGGTCATGATTTAAGTCCACCCAGGGCCGGCTCCCGGCACCAGCTGAGCAAGCAGGTGCTTGGGGCGGCCAAGGGGAAGGGGTGGCACGTCAGGCTCTTCGGCGGCAATTCGGCGGCAGGTCCTTCCGTCCGAGAGGGACAGGGACCCTCCACCGAATTGCCGCCAAAGAAGAAAGCGGCGAGGTGGAGCTGCCGCCGATCACGATCATGGCTTTTTTTTTTCCCTTCCCGCCGCCTGGAGCCAGCCCTGAGTCCACCCCTTCTGGGGTAACAATAGCCAAACTCAAACGAACAAAAACTCTTCTATCCTTCAATTCTCTGCACAATCTCCTTCCTGGCTCTGCAGCATTCCTCCTCCTCTGCAGAGCGCTGCCTCCCAAGGGATTTCTCCCAGGAGGCCCAGCTACTCCTGAGCCTCAGAGCTTCTTCCCTAAAGCAGGCCTAGGAGAAGAGAGACTTTGAGAGTCTCCTTCTCCCCAGCTGCCCTCTCCTCAGGTACAAGCTCCTTCCTGCAGTCACTTGTGTGATTCCTTTACCCTTTAGTCTGAGCCGTCTTCCAAGGCCCAGCTTTCTAACCATATTCCTCTTTCAGGGCTTTAACTCCCTTTTCAAAGCCCTCTCCTGGGTCCTGCCCTTCCTTCAGGACCTGCTGCCCAGGGATGTTCCTTTCCCTTACAGCCCAGATTTCCTGACCCTTTCAACAGCTTCCCACCAGGAAAGGGTCACACAGTCTATTTTTTCCACTGGACCACCACTTCTGGCCCCTACCTTCCCCAGCTGGGTCTCATCCCAAATTGGTTCTGGCCCCTCCTCCAGGTGCAACAGGCATTACTGTAATAAACATGTTAAATAAAAAAGTTTGCCTTGGGCCACAAGATGGAGCTGTTTTATGGTTACGTATAGTGCTCAAGACTAAATGTGGCAATGCCAATAGTGACCATTAGATGGAGCATTTGACCACTCAATAAATGGAGAATGGTTTTTAACCTGGGATTTAACATTAACAAAAGTGATTTCTCCTTACAACACTATTTCCATATTCTCCCTTTTTTGGGGGGGCTTCTAAATTTGCCTCCTCCTGCCCAATTCACCATGAGGCTATAACTCAGGTTGATCCTAGCACTAAGATCATTAAAATGCATTGGGATGAGAAGAGAGTGGATCACCTGCTGCTGAATAGACCAGTGTGAAAAGTGTCCCCGCTAACAATATCCCATAGGTGCATGTCTTAAAACTTACCCGCACACAAACATTGTACCCATTTAGCTACACCAGTATAGTTAAAGCATACCACCGCCCTAATGTAGAAAGTTAGGCTGGTATTAAAATGCTTTATACTGGAATAGCTTTTTCTATATGAAAAGCCAAATTAGCTGTATTGCCATAAGGCACTTTTATAGCGATATACGTGTCCATACTAGGGATTGTAACAGGATAACTATACCGGTGAAAAATCACCCCCTAACTGATAGTTATACCAGTACAAAAATTGTCTGCTGACCAGGCCTTGTGAAACACTAATGAAAATAAAGGGAAACTCGCCTGCTATGTGTAGTCGGGTCTCTATATTAATGAGTAGGAAACGGTACACATCAATATTTATCCATTGGTATACATGACTAGATGGTTGAAAGAGATCAGAGACAAAAGGAAAGAACAGGAAAACCAGGCAAAAATTATGCTATCCATGGCAGCAGGGCCACGTCACCTTTCCTACAACTATATAAAACTTTGCAGGTCATTTAAACTAATATTTAATTATTCTGAGTATAATTAAATATTAGTTAAAATGACCTGCAAAGGAAAATTATTGGGACCAAGGCTCTTTTGGTTTCTGAATGACACAAAAAAGGTCAGAGGATTTTAGATTTTATTTTCTGTTTCTCTTTCCATTAATAATTTAGGTCTTGGCTATCCTGTTTTCCCTGGAAAGCTCTTCGGGTTACTGAACTAGTAGGTTTAGCAGATCACAGTTTGGCCCCTACCCAAAAACACAAACTGTGGCTATCTAGCCTTCCTTTCTAAAGAAGCTAAATTAGAAGTTAGCCAAAAAAAAAAAAGTATCCATTATCTCCTGTCAGCTGCCAGTATTCTGGATGTCTCTGCCAGGTTTCAGGGCAGGAGGTTTCCTCCCATTTATAGACAAGGAGTATACATCCATACTCCACAGTGCTATTCCTGATTGCCAAATAATACCGCCCTCCCCACCCCCCGACAGGCTGCAGGAAAGAACAAAATGCCCTAACACAGCTCAGGGAGAGCTGCTAGGACAACATGGGCTGAAATGCCAGCAGGACAAGGACAATCCCCAGCTCTACATAGCCTCTATGTCAAATGGGAACAGCACCATCTCTCAGCTCCCTCAGTGTCTACCCAAAACCAGCACTTGGATGAAGAGCAGCTGGCCAAGCTAAGCCAAGGCCAGACGGGGATGATGCTCGTGGGCAAGAGGAAGTACTTTGGAGAATGTTTTTCCTCTGTAACATCCCCCACTGGGGAGGGCACTGCCCTCAGGTTATTAGTTCAGTCCATGACCTTGGGCTCCTTTCAGACTCATCTGTGCAATCGTGTGCTCCAACAGCAACGGGGGCAAAACGTGCCCACTTCCTGCTGGGACTGGCCAGGCGCTTGTGCCCTGTCCCATCAGACACAGCCCTGGCTACGGCGACACTCACATTTGGGACCTGCAGGCTTCATTGTTGCCCGCCTTGAAATGCCCCCTCCAGCACCCATCTCCCAAGCATCTCTGCTCCAAGCCCCTGGAAACCCCCAGCCAGCACCACAAAAGGCCCTCTATGAGCAACGCCCATCGAGACACAAGAGAAAGGTGAGCAGCGCCCCATGTACCTGCATGTCAACACCACAGAAAGGACCCCATGCAACCTGTGCTGCACCCCCTCCAGCCCCTGGAAACACTCCCTCTGCCCCTCAAAACACTCCCACTGCAGCCCCCCTCAGAAACAACCCTAGTCCCTCCAAACATCCCCATTACGCCCCTGCCCCCAAAACACCCCCACTCCACCCCCTCAGACACACACCTGCCCTCCACTACACCCCCCTCAGAAACAACCCTAGTCCCTCCAAACATCCCCACTACAC
>NC_048299.1:143146069-143154558 GCF_013100865.1 Trachemys scripta elegans
GGGGCTAGGGCGGGGCTCCTCCCGTCCTCTTTTTTGCTTGCTGAAATATGGTAACCCTAAACAAACCCCTCCGGTGCCCTCTTCTGCCGCTCTCTGCAAAGCCTCACAAAGCGATCACCTCCCCACTTAACTAGCTAGCAACCTCCCTCCTTGTTCCCAATGCAGAGCCCCAAGCCCCAGTACTCACAGCCCCATGCAGCTCTGGGCAGCCGTGATACTGGGTCCAGTTCTGGCCTGTCCTTCTCTGGCGAGTCCTCCCTGGCACAGTGCTCCTCCTGGCTCCTGTCCTGGGGTGTCCCCGATCGGCCCTGTCCTTCTCAGGCTCCAGGCAGGTTCTCTCCTGCTTCCTTTGCCGGGGCCTGCAGGCTGCCTCTCCCTCTCCTTGGAGCTCCAGCGCCGCCCCCTGGAATTTCCCTCCTTTTTTCTTACTCTCCCCCTCACCCCTAGGAAAAAGATTTAAAAGGGGCCATGCTCTCTAAACCCCCAAGGGGTTACATGGGTAACAGCTAATTTAGGCACCATCACTTTGTATATGTAGTTGGGATTATATTTTGCCATCTGCATTACTTTGCATTTAACACTGAATTTCATCTGCCATTTTGTTGCCAGGTCACTCAGTTCTGTGAGATCTTTTTGTAGCTCTTTGCAGTTTGCCTGGGACTTAACTATCTTAACTATCATCTGCTAATTTTGCCACCTCGCTGTTTACCCCTTTTTCCAGATCATTTATGGCTGGTCCCAGTATAAGCCCCTCAGAGACACCACTATTTACTTCTCTCCATTCTGAAAATGGACCATTTATTCCTACCCTTTGTTTCCTCTCTCTTACTGGAGTGCCTGGGAATGCTTTCATGATCTAGGGATCCTTAACTTAATTTAATGACAAGCCTTTTGTTATCTTAATCACCCTGCCTCTGTTTACAAACAAACTCCCTGCCCAAGGGGCACAGAACTTATCACATTCCACACTCAAGCTCTGGCTCCTGAGTGTTGAGGACCCACACAGTCAGCATCTATGGTCTGGAGCGTGGTTGCTGCTTGACTGAAGCATACAGTGTTGTCTGCTCCTGTGCTGAGCCTAGAGGCCTGCTAGCCAAGTTGAGAGCTTCTTAGAGGCTTTGATGGCCAAGCCCTTTAGCACCTATCAACCCCTAACCAGGGGGTGGTGCTACTCAGGGAGAACAAGGCTTTAAAAAGCCTGCTCCTAAGCCAGGGGTGGGCAAACTTTCTGGCCCGAGGGCCACATCTGGGTGGGGAAATTGCATGCAGGGCCATGAATGTAGGGCTGAGGCAGGGGGTGTGAGGGTATGTGGGGGGGGGGGTGGCGCTTACCTGGGGCTCCTAGGCAGGGCGGGACGGGGGGCCTCCGTGCGCTGCTACCCCCAGCCACTGCCCCTGCAGCTTCTTATTGGCCGCAGGGTGCTTGGGGCGGGAGCAGCATGTGTGGACGCAGACCCGACCCACCCTGCCCAGGGGCCACAGGGTGGGGCTGGCAACCACGCGGAGCAAGCAGGCAAGAAGCCGCTCAGCTCCGCTGCACTGCCGGTGGTGGGTGGGGGCCCCAGGCCGTTTTAAATGGCCCGGGGGACACACACAGGGGAGCACCTGGGGGTGGATGGCGGGGCCGAGGGAGAGACCCAGCCTCAGACAGTATTGGAGCCAGGCTCCAGGCCAGGAATATTCCTGGTGCCCAGACACCACGTGCCTATAGAACTCGCCTCCTATGCACAGTATATACTTCAGTGAAGTATACACGCGCACACACACACCCCAAACTCACCCCAGGGTCATGTAGTTGTTCCTCCTTCATCTGGAGAACTCCCTCACAAAACTCATGTTAGCTGCTCCTGTTCGCCAATTCCTCTGGTCGCTGTCTCAAACATACAATCAGGCTTGCCTAAGGTACTTAGTTTCTTGCAATACCAGTCCAGTTCCTTGCTGTTTCTTGTCTAACCACTACACATACACCCTATCCTGAGCTGATTGCGTTCCCAACACTTACGCTCAACTCAGGAAAACCAGAATTAAGAGGTAAGCTGTGCAGGGAAATCATATTGAGGGTAGTTTTCTGGTGGCGGGGTGGGTGGCACGACTCATTCGAAAAAATGGAGTAGTAGGGACAAATAGCTAAATTAGATATAAAACAGAGCTGGATAAATTTAAGAATGGGATTGTATTATGTGAGAACAAGGCTTCAAAAAGCCAACTATCAAGCAACCAGAGGAACTAGCGAACAGAAGCGGCTAACTTGAGTTTTGTGAGGGAGTTCTCCAGGTGAAGGAGGAAGAACTACGTGACCCCTGGGAGGGGTGTGTGTGTTTGTGGCGTGCTTACTGCTTGACTGAAGTGCCGGTAAGCCTAGAGGATGCCAGGGCCGCCTGGCTTCTCAGGACAGCTGGCCCGAGGGCAGGTGCCAACAGGCCTCATCTGTGCTGGTCTGTCTCCCGCCAGGGCCACCCAGCTCCTCTGGACAGCCAGCCTGAGGGTGGACACCGAAGGGGCCTCGCCTATGCCATTTCATCTCCTGCCAGGGCCGCTCCGCTCCTCCGGAAAGCAGGGTCTGCAGGCGGGCGCCAATGGGCCTTGTCTCTGCCGTTCTGCCTCCTGCCAGGGCGACCTAGCACAGCTGGGTGGGGGTGTCAGGCCTGCCCCAGCAAGGATAGGGGCACCCCAACACCTGTCAGACCTAGCCCAAGCAGCACGGCCAGCCGCAGACCTATCAGAGGTACCAGGCGGGCCCCTAGCAGAACTGGTTGGCCCAGACAGCTTGAGAGCTTGTGGATAAACCAGTCCACATTGGGGTTGTTGCCTTCTGGATTCTGGGCCTTTTCATCCTGGTTGCTTTATGTTTGTGAGTGTTTCTTGGTAACTGCAAGGACTACAATCTTAAAGAGGATATTCACGTGCTCTCTGCTGAGTCCTGGACTTGGAGCTTTAAGAAAAACACCCCAAACCACGAGAGCTGTGCTAAAAATGTGAGCATTGTGATAAAATAGCGAGTTTGCTTTAAAATGCTGTCGATGATCAGTAAGGCTAAGTTTTTGTCACGGATATTTTCAGTAAAGGTCAGGGACAGGTCACAGGAAATAAACAGAAATTCCTGGCAGTCCGTGAAAATAGTTTTACTGAAAATATCCCTGACAAAAGGTGTAGGTGGATTCAGCACCCACTGCTGCTGGGGCTCCCGGGTCCCCCACTGATGCAGTGCTTGGAAGCTCTGGAGTCCCCCTGCCCCTGGGGCTGGGCTGCTGCAGGGTTCTCTTGCCTGCAGACACCGCCCCCGCAGCTCCCATTGGCTGTGGCTCCTGGCCAATGGGAGCTGCGAAGCCGTGCTCTGGGTGGAGGCAGTGTGCAGAGCTACCTGGCCACGCCTCCGCCTAGGAGCTGAGCAAGGGGGATGTCGCGCTTCTGGGGCGCATCCCAGGTAAGCACCGCCCAGAGCTCGTCTCACCCTATCCTGTGCCCCAACCCTGACCCACACCAAAAGTGTGCTACTGCTGCTGGGGGGGAGGCGCTGAGCCAGGTAGGGAGTCTGCCGCCACCTGCACCCCCCCAGCACCAACGGGGGTCCCAGGCCACATGCTGCCGCCCGTGCTCCCCAACACCTATGGCACGCCTGGGTAGCCCCCCCAAGTTTTAGTCGGGTATATAGTAAAAGTCATGGACAGGTCACGGGTCATGAATTTTTGTTTACTGCCTGTGACTTTTACTAAAAATACCTGTGACTAAAACGTAGCCTTAGCGATGCCGTAGTATGCCAATAACATCGTCTTGTCAATCCCTTGGAGTTGAGGATGATCTCTTCCATGGGTTTTATTTTTTATGGATCCTTTGGTGACTGAGGCGTCAGATCCTTGAGCTACAAACTTGTTGGAAGACATTGCAGGTGATGTTGAAAGGCAGGGTTGGGCCACAATTGCTGCATGACAGTTGTCTGTCCTTTCTTTTCTGGCATTTTTCTGTGACCAGGGCAAGGCCATTTTTCTCAAAAGTGATCGTTCCTTTTCTGGCAAGTCTTTGCTAGTTATCCCTGTACTGGGCTACTGCCTCCCCGTGTGTTGTATTAATGCTACATCTCTAGATGTTTGTCTTGAGGGTGTCTTTGAAACATTTCTTTCGGCCTGCCAGTTTCCTTTCTCTTTTGGTGAGTTGGGCGTACAGCAATTGTTTTGGTAGACGTGCATCAAGAATGCGAACACAGTGCCCGTTCCACCTCAGCTGGTGCTGGATAATCAGGGCCTTGATATTGAAGGTGTTGGCTTCTGTGAGGACACTGACGTTAGTGCGGTGATCCTCCTGCTTTATGTTGAGGATCTTAGAATATCAGGGTTGGAAGGGACCTCAGGAGGTCATCTAGTCCAATCCCCTGCTCAAAGCAGGATCGATCCCCAGACAGATTTTTGCCCCAGATCCCTAAATGGCCCCATCAAGGATTGAACTCACAATCCTGGGTTTAGCAGGCCAATGCTCAAACCACTGAGCTATCCCTCCCCCCAATCTTCCGAAGAAGAAATGCCAGGACCGGGACTACGTTTTTTTTAGGTGTTTTCTGTAGATCATCCAAATGTCGCATCCGTAGAGGAGAATTGGGATTTCCTCCGCTTTATACACTAAAAGTCTAGTGTGTGTTCTGGTGTCATGATTGTTTAACACCCGTCAAGATAGTCTGCCAAAGGTTAAGAGCAAAGGGAAAATGAGACAAGCTATAGAGGACAGGGGCAGAAGTGTTTGCTAACCACTAGAGCTCATTCCTCTCCATAATGTGGAATTGAACACAGGATTCCTGAGGCTATGGCTACACGACGCAGCTTTTAGCGACACAGCTGTGTCACTACAGCCGTGCTGCTAAAAGGCGTGCAGTGTAGCTGCTGTTTGTCAGCAGAAAAGAACTCTCCTGCTGACAAAAAACTTCCACCCCCCACAAGCGGAAGCAGCTTTGTCGACTGGACATAGCTCCTGCTGACAAAGCGCTGTTCACACTTGCGCTTTTCGTCGGAAAAAACTTTTGTCGTTCGGGAGGGGGGTGTGTATGCGATTTTTTAACACCCCTGAATGACGAAAGTTTGACTGATGAAGTGCCAGTGTAGACATAACATTCCTCTGCTATCTGACTGTGAAACCCACCAGCACAGTGTGTGTCTCATCCTCCTATAGTAGAAGGTCTTCATAGAATCATAGTAATGTATGGCTGTAAGTAACCTTGAGAGGTCTTCTAATCTATCTCCCTGCACTAAGGCAGGACCAAGTAAACCTGGACCATCCCTGACAAGTGTTTGTCCAACCTGTTCTTAAAATCCTCCAATGATGGGGATTCCACAGCCTCCCTTGGAAACCTGTTCCAGTGCTTAACTATCCTTATAGTTTGGAAGTTTTTCCTAATATGTAACCTAAATCGCCCTTGCTGCAAATCAAGCCAATTATTTTTTGTTCTACCGATAAGGGAAATGGAGAACAATTGACCAGCATCATCTTTGTAACAGCCCTTAAGACTATTTCCAGTTCCCGCTCAGTCCTCTTTTCTCAAGCCTAAACATGTCCAGCTTTTTTTAACCTTTCCTCAAGGTTAGGTTTTCTAAACATGTTATTTTTCTTGCTCTCCTTTGGTCTCTCTCCATTTTGTCCACATCTTTCTTAAAGTGTGGCACCCAAAACTGGACACAACATTCCAAGTGGTGCCTCACCAGTGCCAAGTAGAATGGAACAGTTACTTCCCGTGTCTTGTATAGGACACTACTGTTAATACACCACAGAATGATATTAGTCTTTTTCTCAACTGTATCACATAACTGACTCATGTTCAATTTGTGATCCACTATATGCTCATCCTTTTCTGCAGTTCTGCTGCCTAGCCAGTTATTCCCCCTTTTTGAAGTTGTGCATTTGATTTTTTTCCTTCCTAAGTGTAAGACTTGTCTTCACTGAATTTCATCTGGTTGATTTCAGTCCAATTCTACAATTTATCAAGGTCACTTTGAATTCTTGTCCCATCCTTCAGACCACTTGAAATCCCTTCCAGCTTGGTGTTATCCGCATATTTTATAAGCATACTCTCCACACCATTACTGAGTCATAAATGAAAATATTGAATCTTTCTGAATCCAGGACAGACCCTGTGGGACCAAACTAGATATACCTCCTAGTTTGATAGCAAACCATTGATAATTATTCTTTGAGAATGGTTTTTCAACCTGTTGTGCATCCACCTTATAGTAATTTCCTCCATACCACATTTCCCTAGTTTGCTTATGAGAATATCATGTTAGACTGTCAAGTCTTACCAAAAATCAAGATATGTCTACAGCTTCCCCCTATCTTCTAGGCCAGTAATCCCACCCCTCTTTCCTGCCATCTCAAACATCTCCCCCCATGCCCTGTACTTCTCCACCACCTAATTCCACTCCCAGCAAGCATTCACATGTATAATTTATTTCAAAAACAGCTTGAGTGCCTTCTTCTACAGTTTTCTGCCATACTTAGATTACATCACCCTCTCCCCCCAAAAAAGCCTTTGACAGATTCTAACAACCTGCCTCCTTTTTTTTATTTTCAAGTTTCTGTTCAGGGTTTGATTCAAACTTAAAGTGCCTGTGTGATACTAAGGGTCAACAGCCAGAACATCTTCCTTTGTGCCACACACGTGCTCTGAGGCACAACTGGCTAGCAACCCTCTTGAATGCTAAGACTTCACATGCTTAGTGTAATCTGCTTGGCACGTGAGTAATAGGCATGTGGCTATCTTGAGTGTTACATGCTTTGGCAAATATTATTGAAATATGGTTTTCAATTTTGCTCCCCCACAAGAATAGTGGGCGAATATCAGAGCACTGGTTTGATTCCTAGGTCTGTGCAAAAAAAAAAAAAAAAAGTAGTAGACTCTGTGAGTCTTAAGAAAGGCTGTTTTTCTCAGGGAGCCTGTATCTCAAGAATCTTTTAGCCAAATTACTCCAAATGTGTATCACTAACCCTATCCCACAGCCCCATGAGGCATACTAAGTTTCAAGGCCATCTGAGTAACCATGTGGATTTAGAGCACTTAAAAGAGTCCAGCTTTAACAACAGCTAATGCAACCAATAAAGAAATGCACTGACCATTCTCTGCAAGAGACACCTGGATGTTACTGGACTTCAGATAGAACTATTGGGCAGCCAACCTTCACACAATGGCAGCGAGTGTATTTCTTTAGGTTCTGGACAGCTCCATAGCCTGGCCTATTATGAAAATTCAGCACACAAATGCTGGACACAAACGCATCCTCCTGGTTAGCAAAAAACCCCACCACATTTCATGACCAGATGGTTGATTTACAACTGTCGGAGAAAAACACAGTTCTCACTCTTTTGGTTGGGTACAGCAAAGTCAGATACTTTATTTTCTCAAGCAATTGCGTAGAGGGAGAGAGTGCACTAGGACACAGGGTCTCCCCCTCCTAGGCAGGTCTCTCTACAGGTAAACAATTACAGCAAGCATTTATACCTTTTGTTACAGACAATAATAAGCAACAGCTGCATTTTGTTTGTACATAGGTCATCCTGATATCTTATTTTTCTCACTTATTTAGACTCTAGTCTACATTCCATATTATCTACACATGGTCTCAACAACTTCTCACACAGTTCTTTCCTACTCGCCTCATACAATCCTCGCTTCTACAAATCTCGCGTTATTAGGGTTACAGTTAGCCTGACTCTTGCTAACAAACGGTCATGCATTGCAATCCCCTTCCTGTCATTTCTTTCTTTGCTTCCACACAACCAAGGAAAGTCAACCTCTCTTTAGAAAAATGACTAAAGTGCAAATGCAAAATACAAACAAAACTGATGATTTAAAGTAAGATTTTGTGCATGGTGATTTACAACTCTCTCATTTAAATCAAATCACCCTGATCTGAGCAATTTAAAAATGTTACCTGAACTCAAGGTGGTTTAGGTCTAAAAGAACCTTGCTTTTGTATTAATTTAAATTAGTTCTATTTACCATTCCCCTAACCTATTTTCATTAACATTGTTGGGGGGGGGAGGGAGTGCAAGTAGAACCCAGTTCCATAAAGAAGGTTACCCTGCAAAAGGGGAAATGCGGCCAAGGGGTGGGGGCAGCAGGGTGGGAGGGTGGCGGCAGGGGAAGAGGAGGCGACGGAGGGAATGAAGGAGGCAGGCCCTTTCCCTCCAACCCTTCCCAGCTTGGAGAAGAGAAAGGGGGATCTAAGTCTCAGGCTGAGAAGAACCAAACAGGATTTGGGAAAATGTTCTTGAAAAGCCTCCCAAGCCAAGTGAAAGGGCAGAAGGGAGGGAACGGACAAAGGACCCAGTGGGTTGATGGGAAGGGTTGACAAAAGGAGCTGGCACCGTTTGATAGTAAGTCCAAACACTCCCACTACACCCCCCTCAGAAACACCCCTCGTCCCTCCACTACACCCCCCTCAGAAACACTCCTAGTCCCTCCAAACACCCCCACTACTACACCCCCTCAGAAACACCCCTCGTCCCGCCAA
>NC_048299.1:143154592-143170801 GCF_013100865.1 Trachemys scripta elegans
CACTACACCCCCCTCAGAAACACCCCTAGTCCCTCCAAACACCCCCACTACACCCCCCTCAGAAACACCCCTCGTCCCGCCAAACACCCCCACTACACCCCCCTCAGAAACACCCCTAGTCCCATCAAACACCCCCACTACACCCCCCTCAGAAACACCCCTAGTCCCGTCAAACACCCCCACTACACCCCCCTCAGAAACACCCCTCGTCCCGCCAAACACCCCCACTACACCCCTCTCAGAAAACACCCCTGGCCCCCTCCCTTTTCGGTGAACGATCTCGCGAGAGCCCGGTCTCGCGCGCTCTGCGGGGAGGCGCCGGAAGTGGGTGTCTCGGTTTCCCGGCAGCTCCCGGAAGCGGAACGAACCGTCACGGTCACGATGATGGCGGCGGCGCGCGGGGCTTTGCGGCTCCTGCTGCTGCTGACGCTGATAGCGGCGGCGCTCTGCACCCCCCCGATCTCCACTGAGGGGGTCTCCACTCCGGGTGAGACACCCGCGCTCCCTTCCCCGGGGCCGGGCCCGTTCGCTGCTAGGGGAGGCGGGCGCTTGCGGGGGGGTCTGTGGAGTGGCGGGGCCGGGAGTTGGTTCTGGGCCTTGTCTCATCCAGGTCTCCAATTGCCTCAGGGTACGCGCCCTTGATAAACCTCCCATTGACTTCCCTGGCGCGGGGGCCCTGGGTGCGAGGGAGGGGGCGGGAAGGGAGGGGAGCAGAGCAGAGTGGGGTGATTGCCCCAGGTGACTGCTGCAAACAGCAGCCATAATCTGTGTGTTTTGTTGGCAGTTCCAGCAACCACAAACTCTCGAGAATCCCACATCAGTCAGGAACCTTTGGGAAAAACACCTGAGAAGAGCCAGGCGAAGAAGGCAACTGAGGACAAGAATGCACCCGAGGACCAGGCGAAGAAGGCAACTGACGACAAGAATGCACCCGAGGACCAGGGGATGAAGGCAACTGACGACAAGAATGCACCCGAGGACCAGGGGATGAAGGCAACTGACGACAAGAATGCACCCGAGGACCAGGCGAAGAAGGCAACTGACGACAAGAATGCACCCGAGGACCAGGCGAAGAAGGCACCCGACGACAAGAATGCACCCGAGGACCAGGGGATGAAGGCACCCGACGACAAGAATGCACCCGAGGAGCAGGCTGTTGAGGGGAAGGCAGATGGCGGCGGCACTAGTGATGAGGCTGCTCAACCTGGTGAGGGGAGAGAGGAGAGTGCCCCTGCTGCTCCCCCCAAAGATGAATCAGAGAGTAGCCACTTCTTTGCCTACCTGGTAACCGCAGCCATTATCGTCGCTGCCTTGTACATTGCTTATCACAATAAGCGGAAGGTGAGCTTTTCTGGATGTGGTGTGGGCCTGTCTGCTTCAGGGCACTATCAGTGCTAGTGGATGGAGAGAGCATTTCCTGGAAGTTAGACCAGGGCGTCACAAGTGGGAAATTAGTGCTTCCTTCTCGTACTGCCAGGAAGAATTTTGAATTTTTGATTCTAAATATCAAAGTTTCCGAAGTGTTTTGTTACTCAGGTTCTTCCTTTCCCCGTGTGTGGGTTGGCGCTTCTGGCTGGAGCGGAAGAAAACTTTTCAATATACTGACCTATCTTTGGCTTTTCTGTTGTTTAGACTCTTAATTTGCTGATAAATTCAGTAGGTCAAAAAACACTAACTTGGGGTTTTGTCCAACCCTCAAGTCCTGTTGGGATGAGCAACCCAGGGGAGGGTCTTAAGTCTTTGTGAAAACCATGTGGTCTTAGTCCTGCTGATCATCTCCAGGTGTGGACCTGGGGTGGCAAGGAATGAGAGGAGTAGCGGTTAAGATGCTTTTTCCTGTTGACTGCTCCTTTTCTCTTCAGTCTAAATTCCTTTAGATGCTTAGAAGTGGCCAGAAAGGAGGCTGGACTGTTGTTTAATGCATAGTGCTCATAATGTGTTAGGGTTGCTTCAGGCTGGCACAAAGACATGGCCTAGACTAGCTGAAGATCATTCTTTACTGAGGTAACCTAGTAGACCTTCCTGAGTGTTATCGTGCCAGCAGCACCTTAATGCACACAGTGCAGCCTCTCTCCTATGTGCACATGACCCAGGCTTTTAAAAGCTTTAATCCTAGTAAGAAAATCCTGTTTGCATTTCCTTATTGTCTGTGCAGAAAGCAGTAACCTTAAATTGAGGAATCTGGTTCAGGGAGCACTTGCTAGGAGAAATGTGGTAAGGAAAGGGGCTCTTCCAGTGTGGACTGGAGATATTGATCCATCAGGGCAGACTGCAGTGTTCTGTATCCAACTTGACGCTCCTGGCCTGGTTCAGAAGGCCACTAGAACCTGGGCTGTGTGGTTGTTTTCGGTTTCTGTTTGACTCAAAGCAAGGAGACACCAGACATGTTACAGTATTTCACTCATGCCTGTGACTTGTGTTCACCTTTTTGCATGTTTCTGTAAATCACATTGGGAAGCAGTGTAAGCTGAGCGGGGCAGTAGTGAATAAAGAGGAATTATATGGCAGCGCGGTACTGGCCATATCTCTTAATGTAATAGGCTGGCAGTGTTCTGTGAACTCCGTTGGTTAATAGATGAAGTTGGTCCTCATAGAAGATGCGTTATTGTCAGCCTCAATTGTTCAAAAATAACTAGATTGACTTTCAAGTCATTATTTTAAAAAATAAATCTTGGGTTCTTCTTTGCTTTCTGATATGTGGGAACCTTTAGGTTCACGTTTTCAAGCTTTTCACCACAATCATGGCTAGAAAATTACTCTTTCATTTAAAATCAAAGTGTGATGCTCATGTGATATGACTCTACAAGGCGTGGGGGCTTAAAGTAAAACATATCATAAGACTCTGAGAATTGGCAACACTGGGGCACACTGCACCATTGTGTACAGTGTCATCATACCCAGATAAAGAATGTGGGGGAGGCTCTTTGGAGAGTGACGAAACCTCTGGTGTGGGTTAGGCAGTCCTGAATTTGGAAATCTAGGAGCTGCCAATCCTGGGTAAAATAGGCTTTGGTCAGGTGAGATGTTTCATTGCAATGAGAGTGGAACACACGAGCAGAACTATCTGTCCCTGAAGTGGGAAAAGAGAATACTTACAATTCTGCATCAGCTCTTTTCAACCACCACAAAATGTGGTAACCTCTCAGGATTTGCTTGCTGATTTATTTCTTCTCCTCTTTCTGTCTCCAAAGATCATTGCTTTTGCTCTGGAAGGAAAACGATCAAAACTACCCCGGCGGCCCAAATCCAATGAATATCAGAGACTGGATCAAAAGGTAAGAGTGAATCGGGTCTTGATATAGCAGCCCATCAGATAGGCAGGGCTTGAAAATGAGCTCAGCTGTCCTTTGCCAGTAGCCAGGAAGATTGGGGAGCGGGTGCAGCACTGCCTATTGTTGCTTTGTGCTGCGCCAGCTGAGAAGCATGTGCAGCAGCTGGACTCCACCAAGCCAGGGCAAGTCATGAAGCTGATGGGAAGCCAGCTTTGATGAGAAGGTTTTTAGTAATGGCCCTGCCCTTAGTCTGATAAGTCTTTGTTCTGCCCATTTAAATTCTCTTTTGTTTTCAACATGCTGTCCCTGAAAAGGGAAGTATTTGTGCTGATGGTTGGGCTTGTGGTCCCTACGGCAAAGAGCCTGATTTCTCAGCTGATGTAAATCAGCAGTCTACACCAACTGAGGATCTGGCCCACAGAATCCTGGAGGCTGATGGGGATCAGCAGGCAGGAGCTGCTAAGTCTTGCTGTGAAGCCATTGTCATAACCTTTTCCAGCAGATGGAAGTGCACTGAAACCTAGTTAGTAGGTCCTCATCAATTCAGCGCTCCCTCAGTTTTGCCCCCCAGCCTCACTTCTGATCCTCAGGTTCTTCACCTCCTCCCAGGCTGGGGAGGGGGTCTTCAGTTCCCTCTCCCCCTTGCAAGCTAGGGGGGAAGCTCCGAGGGCTTTCTACCTCCCTCCCCCTTCCCTGGCCATATGCTGCAGGGAGTGGGAAGAAGCAGAAGAGCCGTCCCCGTCCACAGAAGGGGAGTGGGAAGGAAAGAATGGAACTTCCCTAAGCACCTGAGTTCATTCTGCTCCCTCTGTCCCCCTCCCCTCCTGTTAGAAGAGGGGAGGGGAAGAGAGGTGAGAGAGAGAGAGCACTCTGCTTTTGGGAACCACTGCCCTAGATCTGGGGAAATTTAGCACTTCACTGAACGTCGCTTACCCTTGTATCGTCAAATATGAAGTGTGTATAATGAGTCAGGTGCAGAAAAAAGGAAAAGCAGAGAAAAACTGCAGAACAAGAAGCAGCGGGAAGAACTTTAGAATGTTTGGATGGAAACCAGGGAGTGGGGAAGGAGAGAGAGACTGTAATCCCCCAGGTCCTGGCCTAGATGAAGTGGAGGAGGAGGATGAACATGAGCCTTCTCATTTTTCTGTTGAAAACATTCGTTCAAGTGCAGGGCCTGTAAAACAGGATGACATAGATACACTTGTGCTTCATAACTGGAAGATTAAAAATCCATCCAGAAAGGGATACCAAAGGAAAACAGTTTCCTGATATACTTCTCTCCTGCACCCTTCCTAATGGAGAAAAAGTGAGACATGACTGGATAGCAGTGACACAGCATGCTGTTCATTACATTCCATGTCTACTGTTCCCCCGGATGCAACAACTCAAGGGCGTTCTTCCAGGCTTAGCCATGCTAACTGGGTAGACTGCAGATCGCAGCTGGCACCAGCTGTATAAGTGAATCCCTGTCCATGAAAAAACAGCGTCATGCAGAACAAGCTATGTGAAATGGATGGACACAAGAAGAAGATTGAAAGGTGATAAAACCATCCACTCGTTATTGGAGACAAATTTTGGAAATAAAAAAGAAAAGTGGAAGGACATTCTGAAATGTATTTTAGATGTTGTGTTGTTCTTGGAGAACAAGGATTAGCTTTCTGTGGCACAAGTTGCAAGCTTGGTGATAAATCCAATGGCAATTTCTTGGGTATTATTGAGTTGTTAGCCAAGTATGACCAGTTTTTGGTCCATGTGAAGAAGGCACAGGCGCAACATCAGAGAGTTCAAGTATCCTACTTACCACCTGAGACCCAAAAGGAATATATTCAAGAATGCACAGGGCAAGTCATGAAAACAATCCTAGGGTAAGGTTAAAGAGGTCAAGTACTTTTCCATAATTTCCAGTGTAACTCCAGACACCTCACATGAGGAACAAACAACACTGTTGATCAGATATGTTAATCAAATACCTGTTGGTAACTTTGTGATTCAGGAATGTTTTTTGTGCTTCAGATTTTACCAAGAAGACTGGTGAGGAAATAGCAGAAATGATTCACGACACTACAGTCAAACATAGATTAGATTTCCAGGTCTGTTGTGGACAAGCTTTTGATAATGGTGCTAATATGGCAGGAAATACTCCTGAGCTTAGGCAGTGCTTCAACAGACTCCTCAGGCATTTTTTCCCCCAATGTGCATCGCATAGGCCAGTGGTTGTCAACCAGGTCTTCCAGGAGGTACAATATCACTTCGGGTTTTGGCAGCCAGGCTCAATTCAGAGAATTCGTTCAATGCCGCCTTAAGTCTTTCAGGTTCTTGGCACACATGCAGCCCACTGTGTACCAGACATTGAATGGAGTGAATCAAACATTTTTCTTCAAAATTTCAGATCGCAATGGACTTGCACGGAATATTGTAGAATGACTGAAGACATCCAAAGAACATAATACAATAATGACTCCACTGAACCAGCACCTACCAAGTTCAGTTTACGCCAGTGGGTCTCAACTTTCCAGACTACTGTACCTCCTTCAGGAGTCTGATTTGTCTTCTTGTAGCCTTAAGTTTCTCTTCACTTTACTAGTCCAGTGATATTGCTGGACTAGTAAAATACATGTCAACATTTAAATGTGTTCTACTTGCCTCAGTTTGGCTGAAAATTCTACGCCCCATCAATGAATGGAACCTGCTTCTTCAGCACCGAGATGCTACACTTGATGTTGAAAGATAACATCAAGGGCATCTCACTGAATTGGCACAATTATGAGAAAAATGAAACAATTTATGTTGACTGTGTGCGTGTTGCAGCTAACCTTGGCATCGATCCTCCAGGGGAAACACACCCTTCCAAAAACAGAGGTGATGACTCAGGTGATCAAGACAAGCTTGGAAAGAACTATCCTTGAGACAGTGTTTTCTTTTGCATTGTAGACTCTGTCATAGGTGGCCTCAAAGTGGTTTGCTGCACTCACCTGAATCTGTCAAAAAATTGAATTTCTGTGGACCTTTCTTGAAAAGGTTGAAGTTGCTCTCAATGACTTTCTGACTCTTTATTCTACTTCTACCTCTGGTGATATAAAAGAGGAATTAATGTTTCTCAAATGCATTTATAAGGAAAACATTGGCCCAAATACTGTCACCACTTGGTTTATTAAATAAGTTGCATGAAGTCTCTGCAGAACCTTTTCCCCAACTTGATGGTTACACTTTGTATATTTTGCTTCACACCAGCCTCTGTGGCCAGTGCAGGAAGTGTGCTCAAACATATGAGGAAGTACCAACATGCAGCTATAGTTCAGTCTCGAATTAATGGCTTAGCAGCTCTTGCATTTGAAAGTGCTCTGGCAAGATCGGTCAGTTTCAGTTATTCATTTGCTATAAAAAATAAGGAAGAAAAGCACTGTTATAAGTTGAAAATCTTAATCATACAGAAACTGTTTATTCTAGCTTCTTTACTGCATTCTTTATTATCAGACTGACGTGTTCTCTTTGCGGCTCTGCAGCTTGTACTTCAGTCTTATATTGTCTCTTGGTCTCCACTTCCACTTCACTTGTTCTCTGCTTCTCCTCCTGTCCCTCTGTATCATGCACTCTCCTTTTCCCATGCCCTTGTTCCATATGTGAGTCTTTTTTTCACTGGTATCCTTTGTCCCCATGTGTCCTCCCAAGCCCCTGGTGCATGTGTCGGCCTATGTCTTTTGTCCCATTCCCATCTATGTTGCAGCACTTTATAGTCCCCTTCTGCCTGTCCCAGAGTATCCTTAATCTGAGGCCAGGAAGTACAGCTCCAAATCCCCTTCCCCCATCATGCCCCTCTTGGACTCTTGCCCCCCCTCATTTTCCTCTAGTCTCCTACTCATGCCTCCCTGCCTCTGGCTCAGGCCAGCAGCTGCTGGGGAAAACCCTGGTTGGAAACCGGTGAGTTCATAAACAATGCCCTGTATGAACTTTGTACCTAGTAATCCCATCTCTAGCCCCCACCAGAATACTCCGAGTCTCAGCAGGGAGGCTGATGGGGGAGCTGCAGGAGGAAGGCGGCAAGCTGGAGACTTCACTCGAAGCGGCCCTGCTCCTTCACTCCTGTCTCTTGAAACAGCTTCCCCTTTCTTGCTGGTTCACTCTCCCCAGCAATTTTCCTTCCCCTCAGCAGCTTCCTGGCAAGCCAAGGCCTGGCTCCCTTCCTGGAATTGGAAGCAGCAGGTGGCAGATTTGATTCAGCTCCAATCCCATTTTTCATAGCTGCCAGCCGCCACTCCCTGGCAAGCAGCGCTCAGATCTTTGTCCCTGGGGCTATTTGCTATCTGGTCACCCTATTCAGACCCCACACAGGTTTTTCTTGTGGTCACCAGTTCAGCATAGCTTCAGCTCAGAACAAGCACTCAGTGAGCCACTCAGTTATCCAGTCTCGGCCTCTGAAGAGTATTTCCTAGCAAATCCACTTCAAATGTATTGTCCCAAAAGGTCCTTTGATGTTCCTAATATTTCCCAGGGATTTCATCAAGCACATTTCTTAGAGAAGTTACGTACAGTTTCACAGTAACACGTGAACAATTGCATTTTTAACACAATGAACTCCTAAAATACTTAATTCAATAAGGTTGAACTTAATTCCTTAAGATTGTCCAGGATATTGGCATATCTGCCACACTAATAAATTCCTTACTAGGTTCCAATCATTTACACTGGTGTAAGCCCATTGAGTGCCTCAGTGCTGCACACATCACGAGGGTGTAATTTGGCTTGTTGAATCTTTATTACTGCTGAGGATGCGCAGGAAGGAAATCACCCAGGTTGAATCTGCTGGGCTGCCAGTTAGAAAAGCCATCTCTTTATTTGAAACTGAATCAGAGAGCGGAGAAATCCAGAGCCCCATGGTGCCATTTTTACAGTAACTTTTCAGAATAGTGTGTGCGGAAAAGCAGCTCTGACAAACGATTGAAAACTCTCTCCTTTTTGTCTTCAGATCTAAATTATCCCCAGAAATTCCTCCACGCTGCTGACTCGGGTAAGGACTGCTGAAAATGAAGATACAAGGAAGTCCTGTGATTCCCAGCAGAACAGCTCTGAATCCCTCCAGGTCTTGGAGTGTGGGAAGAAGAGAAGTGCTTTTAGTTTTGCACCTGCACTTTGGTAACACTGACTCTTCAGTCTCTCAATATTTTCCCCCCTTCCCATCTGCCTGATGATGAGTTAGTTTCCAGCTCTGGTCTCTTGCTTCCATACTGTGATGTCAGGGAAGACCCAACAAGTGGCAGAATTTTTTTGTGCCCAAACTATATGGATTTTACCTTCTGCTGTATTGACACACAGGTCTCTGTTTAGGAGAGACCTGCCTGCTGAATGAGCCTTCTGATTCTCTTCGTCTAGATTCGTGGAGCAGTCTTTATAACCAGCATGGTTGGTCTTGTAGCTGACATATGAACATTATCCCCTTCTGTCCGTTGTATTTGGACTCTAAAGTTCACAGCATGTTTGTTTGCACTAGTTCAGAAATGTTTTTTGCCAAGGACTCTTATTTGATCAGTTGTTTGTTCTCTGTGATGAAGACAATGGTGGAAGTTAACATCTGATTGTCTCTTAATGCACATCTTTGGAAATGTGGGTGGAATCAGCAATCCCTGGCCCTTTGAATTTTGCTTGTCCACCTTAAATGAGCTAGCGGACTTGCCGATGGTCTGTTTTTCCTGATGTCACACCCAGAGTTCAGGTGATTGCACTAACGATGATGAAATATTTAGAGAGTGGATGCTGTGAAAGAATGCAAGGAGTGTGTATGAAGCTCTGTGCCAAGCCTCCATGGCAAAATCTTAATGAACTTTGCCTCTGTAAACCTTGCTACCTCCCCCATAGAACTGTCACAGGAACATGGCAATGTTCAGGTGGAAGAAAACAGTGTCACCACATGTAGTTCATACCCCCTTCCCACAGGTCTGTTCTTCAACCCCTAAATTTCCAACATAGCCTATTTTCTTCAGTACTGAATGGACCCTCCTGCTGATAGAGGTCAGATCAATTGTACTTGCATAAGTTGAACCTACAAGTGACAATTCCCACTTCGTCTGGGAGGTCCATTTTCTTTATCCTTTGTCAAAGTGCGGAGAGTATTTGAGAGTGGAGATAGGGCAAGGATAGCTGGTGACTTGGTGCATTGGACAGATGATGGCAGCATTTCATGCCTGAGTCGCGTAGCAGCAGTATGGCTCCCTTACGCAGACAGCTGTGAAACAGATGTCTTTACAAGGCATTGTATTTGCACAATGTGGAGAGCTGTGCAATATGGGCTCTGGCCTATGTCATTCATTCCTCAAACTGGGAGTGCTGTTATGCCATCGTGCACGGCAGCTCCCCCACAGAGCCCAGGAGAGAGGCTTGTTGGGCTAGTGCAGAAATATTTCCTCCCAAGTAGATGGCAGATTGAAAATATACAGAAAGGGATTTGTTCGGTGTAACAGAATATCTTCCTGCAGAGTCGTCTACAAGATGTCCCCTCTCCTCTTCCTTTGACCTTGGCCTTCCTCAGCTCTGAGTTGTGCTTTTATTTAGTTGAACGTTCTTATAACCAGCCACACCATGCAGAGCTGTTACCTCAGTGGTGTTGTGGAACTGTTAGATTCCTTGTCTGCTTAAACCAAGGGCTGGTGCATACTGATATTGCTTATATTTCTGATATAAGGCCTGGAAAAAGTATCGAATGAGGCCCACTATGTATTCCTGTCTCTATTTTCATAGTTATATTCCACAAGGCCTTTATGGTTGAGACTAGGAATGTTTGGGAAATCTGTATATGGTGGCTGGCTGGCTGGCTTGTTCTTTTATCTTTTATTTTCTTTATTTCTCGGTTCTGAGTTTTACAGAAAAATTGCTGTGACACACAACTGCATAGGAGGAAACTTAGAATACATATTGAAGCCTGGATGTGAAAAGCTACAGCCTCATTTTCAATGCACTTGTCAGCCGATTGAGGCACAGGGAAGAATCTTTCCTCCATCTTGGGCAAATTGCTATTTAGTAGTTGGGTTACTTCTCTTAGCATGTTCCAAAAATGGTTGATGAGGCAAACCTTCCCCGGTCTCTTCCTCCTTGGTGTCTACAGCATTTGGTGACCTGCAGTAACACTATTAGACTGCAGTAATACTTAAGACTGCATCTGGGCTAAGAAAGCTCCACATTTGGACATTAAAGCCATGGCTGATATTTTCAGAGTTTCGTTTTCCACAGAGGAGGGAGAGGGATGTGTATGCAGAACTTAACTTATTTAAAAAAGAAAACCAAAGCAACTTACTTTTACTGAAAGACATTAGCTGAAGTGTGTGCGTGTGTGTGTGTTTGACGAGGGGGGGAGGGGATCATATATTTGTTTAAATCTATTTGGAAGCTGCCCCTAAGAAAGATGACTTTTCTGGACTCTGATATGGGAGATCCTCACAGAGCCATTTTTGGGAGGTGGGGGGAGCATCCTGCTCTCAGGAGGAAAAAAAGGTCGTGGAATGTAACCTCTGAAGGAAATGCACCTTCTCAAAGGCAGGGAACTTGTGTGCAACATAACTGTGCTATTTATTTTAAAGACAACATATAACATGTTTCAGGAAGCCTGTGATGCTGTGTTCTATGGCCTGTTTATTTAAGGGGTGCAGAATTTGAGGCTGTGATTTCACGTGTTTTTATGATAGAGACAAAAACTTGAAGACATGATAAATGTTGCAATTCTTAGCCACACCTGCCTGCTTTCCTGGGAATTTCTGTTTTTATTTTTTGCCTGCTTTGTCCCCCTTTGAATCAGAAAAAAATTTGGAAGGATTTGTACCAAACCTGTTTGTTTTGTCACGGAATTTGGAGGCCTCCTTACTTCAGCCTCTTCAACTGACTGTTTTATTTTAATCTGAAAATCTTTCTGCTTTGTTTTGGAAACGCCACCTCATAAAGGTTCCTGCAGGCATGGACTAATGAGGAGCCCTGTGAGAGCCAGGGCCCTTCTGTCTATATACTGTTAGCAGTACAATCTAGAATGTGCAGAGAGAACTAAGATACAGGGATAGTTCCTACGCTTCTGTCAGACTAACAAGAATGTCCATAGCTTGTGTGTAGGAGCATTTTCCAGTTAGCAGCAGTTTGCCATGTGTCTGGCATGTGTGCTGGCTCAACAGAAATGCATAGCACACAATAAGTGCAAATTCCACAGAGTAGTAAAGACACCACATGTGGCCAGGAACAATCGGTATTTATAGGACAGCTACTGTGCTGTTCATACCCATAGAACAGCTCTTCAAATGTGGTGCAGCTCTGTACATTTCCAAGCTATTGGTGAAGGATTCAAACGTAGTCCCCTCCTGCTAGCCTCTCAATTTGAGTGCGTACTATTTCTAATGACAGTTGCTGTAATTCTCGAATTGTACGAAATCTCTGAGAATGATCTCCATGTTTCATTGATTTCTGTGGTATTAAACTTTATGTAAGATATTCTACAAGTCTCAAACAGGGAAAGGTATGAATAAGTTTCTGCTCTGTTCATAGATGGCACAAACTTCAGACTAACAGAGTCTGCTGGATACATTTCTTACCAAATGTCATTACTCTACTAGGCCAGCTATGTTCCCAGGCTGACTTCATGAGTTGTTTGGTTTCTACTGCGGTAAAATGAGACTCGCTTTGAAGAATCAGAATTTTCTAACCCTTTATACTTTTCTGTGTGGTGAAGTCAATAAATGGACACAATAAAGAAATGTAATTTCACCCTTCTATTTACTGCCTGCCTCAGTTAAAACCTCAAAAGAACAACGCAGATTGGGTTATTGTATTGTCTGAATACTAGGCTAGATCTGATCCCCGTAAAGGCAGTTGGATTCCCCATCTGCCTCCTGCCTGTAACAGACCAGATGTTGGTTGTGAACTCTTTATTAAGGTTGTTTAATTTATTGCATTCTCCTAGCACTGTGGAAAATCACTATTGTCTTGCTGATCCCAACCACCTGCTGAGTTGAAAATAAAACCCAGTCCAACAAATTCTCATGATCTAACCCCACATTCCAGTCTTTCACCCTCTTGGGCTGCTTAACCAAATAATCCCAATTGTTTTACCACAAACTCAGTAATGCACTAGAATTGAAACAGCATGTAAACCCGGCTAGAGCAGAGCAGGGCTGGACAGAGTTTACCTTAAACACATTTACTTCTAAGTTTCGACAGAGTGTACAACAGAACCACCCAAGACAGGACTTGGCAATTAAGGGGCTTTGATGGATGGCATACTACACTGATGGTAGTGGAAACGTGCTCTCCTTCCATGGCGATTTTTGATCTGGCGGAGAAATCTTTCCTATAGTGCTGGTGGTGGTGGCTCTGGGGTGAGGCCAGGGATGAGGGGTTTGGGGTTTAGGAGGGGGCTGGAGCAGGGTGTTGAGGGGTGTGTGAGCTCCAGGAGGGAGTTTGGGTGCAGGGGGGGACTCCGGGCTGGGGTAGGTTAGGTGCAGGAGGGGGCTGGGGCAGGCTGTTGAGGGGGGTGCGAGCTCCGGGAGGGAGGCTGGGGCAGGGAGTTGGGGGGCAGGAGGAGGTTCGGGATGCGGGGTCCCGGCGGCACTTACTGTGGCTCCTGGGGAGCGGCCACCAAGTCCTTGCAGCCCCTAGGCAGCTCCATTAAGATGTGCCATCTAAATCAGGCTTGGGGTGTGCACCCTAAAGAGGGATGTATGTACCAACGTGGCCTTCCTGCTAAACTGAGCATTCAGACCCTCCTGGACATCAGATGGAGGGTGCTGTGTGTTTGGGTGAAAGTGCCACCTGCTTTTTTATTTGATTTCAGTTTGCACAAGCTAAGGGCTGGCTTCCTGCAATAAAGGAGAAGCAAACTCACTTTAAACAGGAGCTCCTTCCCCTCTTATCAACTTGCTTATCTCCCATGCAAACAAAACCATTTGCACTTTGGTCCAGTTTGGCTGTAATTAGCCAAGCTCAGAAAGAGTTGATCAGGTGTTCCACGGTCACAGCAGATGGCAGCTCGCCTAGCAGAGGACGCTGCTGATTTGTGTATTGACCACACAGCTGAGCTGAGGAAAATAAAGCTGAAGCAGAACATTCAAGTAAAAACACTTGGTTGTGAATCGCCGCGTCCGCTGCAAGCTGCCGGCTTAATTTTCTGGGGGCTTTAGGGTGTAAAACCAAAGACAGCCTGGGCCAGGGAGCCTTATTCCCATAAACTTTATAATCGTATTTATGGCTGCAGAGCACATCTAGCGTGAGAAGAACAACTCAAAGATAAGGGAGAAAAGTTCCGCTTGCTCACTCAGCTGTGTAGAGCCAAACTCATGAGGAACTTGTGTGGGGCCCTGGTAACTGAAATGTAAGTCACTGAGGGCCAGATGGGGTTCTGAGATACGCTCAGCCAGACCCAGCTGGTAGCACTGGAGTTGTACAGAGGCCCTTGGGTTTTGGCACAGATACAACCGATCAGCACATGCTGTAGTCTTTGACCCACACACGCAAAAATGTTCAGGTTCAGGCGCTCAGCTGAGCCTTGAGCTCCTCCGCCCCCTCTGGAATGGGAGTTTACTTCCCAAAATGCCTGTTGGAAAATGGGGAAATGAGAGCAAAGGTGACACATCACACACACTGCTGCCTCCCACCCTTAAGTCTGCCCCCTCCCGAATGGCAAGAGTTACTGGATCATCACAGCACCTTATGCAGCCCTTATTATCATTCTTAGTATCCGATACTAGAGTTCAAAGGAGGCATTCAGCTAGGAGAAGTTTCAGGTGGATCCTGCCTAGAGATTTTTTGCCATCTCTGCAAAAAAAAAAAAAAAAAAAAAAAAAAAAAAAAAGAAAGAAAGTTGAAAGAGTTCAAAATAGCTGGGTGGCCCCTAACTCAGGAATTCCTTAACCAAATAATCTCAAATTTACTCCACCTACTCTACTTTGGGCCTGGAACTGGGCCACCAATTTTCAAACTGCTCTGATTGTGTATGTGGATTTTAGAGGTTGGAAAATGTAGTTGTAAATGGGCTGTTGCAACTTTAACGATTGTGCAGCTACAAGCTGGCCCAGAATCAAACAGTGTCTAGAACATGTTTTAAATAATAGTGCAATGTTAGTTTTATTATTCATAGAGCACTGGAGAGGTGCATGGCCTTTCATTTGCTCATACAACACAAAAGTCCCAGTCCCGTGGACTCGGTAATCTGTCGGGACAGAAATGCTGCTGGCCCTCACGCGCTCTGTGATTCTCTTGCAGTCACTGGCCATGCACAGCACTCCTGAAAGAGTTGGAAAGCAGCTGGTGGCTCCCTCCAGCGAGATCTGAGTTCTCAGAGGCTGCTGCTCTCCGTGGTTTGGGTGGAGAATGGATAAACCTCGCGCACCATGTTGGTGACAAAGCAGGGCATTTCCTTTTCCCCCTGGTATTCCCCTTTGGCTTCGCGGTGAAACGCGACTTTCCAGCTGATGCGGGTCATTAGACGTGCAAGTTCAAGATGCCGCTCATCTCCTTCCAGAAACTCCAGCAAGGTCTGGAGAAACATGGAGCCCAGCGGATTGAGGAAAGCGCTGTAGCCTGAAAATACCAGAGAAAGGACGTTGTTGTCTCTTGTGGGTGTAAATTCCCAGAGGGCTGCTTCATTCAAATACTGATGCAGCTGCTGTGCTGGTGGCAGGGAAGAGATTGGTTGACCCACTGTTTCCATGGCTCCATCTACACTACAGAACGGAATCAGGACCCCATCGTGCCAGGTGCTGTACAAACATAGCCTACAGCAGAAACGACTGCACCTGTTTGCCAGCCATGGTGCGTTGCCCTGGTGCTAAAAGAGAAGCCTTCCTGGAGCCTCGGCTTAGGTCTTTCCAGCACCGTGTCATGGAAATCTGCAGGTTTTCAGTTTAAATTAACCTGCATCAAAAAATGTCTCCCTCCTTCCCCTCCAGAGGCCTGGTGGGAGGTGCAGGGCCAGCGTGGGAGCAGTGGCAAGCGATTGATCGGGATGAGGGGTACACTATACCCATTTGGCTGAGGAAAGCCTTGGGTTGAGGGCCCCCATGGGAGCCAGGGGTGTGAAGGAAAGGAACAGTCACTCTCCTCTTTTTTCTGCGTTCGCCACCTCTGTCCCACCCCCCAAATGCAAGCCAAGAGCAACTTCGTTCCCTTCTCGGCCAGCATGGGGCCTGGCTGGACCCTGGGACAGGGGAAGCAGCATGTAAAATGGCTATGCAGCTAGTGTCATGACTCCTCCATCAAACCCCACAGCAGGGCCCCCCCATCTTTGAACAATTCCCCCTCCGCCGGAATGGCCCAGCATTGTACAGTGAGCCAGTCTCTCTGTCGATACATCCCCGGGATGATTGTGGGGGTACTCTGTGGGCCACAGGCTGCACAAGTCTAGTGGGGATCACCCTGAGCCTGTATGCATGAGGATCCAGGGCCGAGACCCGACCCTGTTTCCCTACGTGCCTTTTCGGTGGGATTCTCCCCACCTCCACGTTTAACTGAGAAAAGAAGTTCAACGTTTCTTTCCCAAAATAGCGTGAAAGAGGGCAGCTGTTGACTCCAGCTACAGAGTCAAAGTGGTGGCTGTTGCTGGAGACTAGACAGCTCCCTGTTCAGTAGCAGTTCTGCTCCGCGGACGGGCCAGAAGGGCGTTAGACCTGAAGGAGCAGAATCGCCCCTGGGGTGACAGCCCCTTACGGCCTCCGGTCCCAGGGCCGTCTCTGCTCTCACTCACCTGGGCTGCAGGCGAACATCACGGCGGTGCTGTCAGGGATGGAGAGGTAGTGCGAGAAGCTGTCTGCTGGGGGCCGGCCGCTGTCTGTCTCCACCCACACACCTGGATCTGTCACATTCCCACGGCAGGCCTGGAAACACAAGCGCCGCAATCAGCCAGCAAAGGTCTGTGTTTGGTGCTGTTCATTCCACTGTTATCCCCTCTGGCCTCCTCTGGGGCAGGCCTGAGCCCCCT
>NC_048299.1:143171031-143231016 GCF_013100865.1 Trachemys scripta elegans
CAGGCCTGCAACCCCCCTTCATCTTCCCCACCCCACAGGCCTGGAGCCCCCCCAGCCATCTCCCATTCCCCACAGGTCTAGAGGCCCCATCTGTCTCTCCCTTCCCCTCCATGGCTGGCACAGAACCCCACACACCAACCCTTCCTGGCGGCAGATTGGGGGGATCTGGTAAGATTAGCAATCTGGGCAGGGGATAATCAAAGGAGACAGCTTGGAAAATGCCACTGATCCGCTTTCCTTGGAGCAGACTCCTGCCATGCAGCTGGTGCTGTACATTTATTACCCAGCTGTCTAGATTGCAAGCTCCTTGGGGCAGTGACTGGATCTGTTTAGCCTCTGTTCTGCAAGCGCTCAAAAATAGACACCCCTGGCCGGATCCTCTCCCTGCTTCCGGCCACTCTGTTCTGCAAAGTAGCCAGAACCTGCTCTTGATCTGGCCGGTTCGTAGTGAGTGAGGTTCATTCACACCCCATGCCTGTTTGGTGGCCGGTTACAGGGGAACTAGTCCTTTAAGGAGGTTGTGGCTCCTCTGGGCCTGTGGCAGATTGCAACCACCTCCCCAGGTGAAAGGAATGAGTCCCAGGGGCAGATAATGGGAGCATGTGACTCAGACCCACAGGCCAAGTGTAGGGAGATGCCTCAGAGAGCAGGAAGGTCATGTGAGGTTCTTACAGGGGCTCTGGAAGGGTCTGTCTACCAGTGAAAAGCAAAAAAACTGGCTGAAGTCCCCTGCAGTATGTATAGGGGGAATGGATTGCTGAGCCTGGGATGGGTCTAATGGCCTGGCAAGCCAGTCCCCACCAGGGGAGGGTAACTACAAAGCTCCAGGTGCGGTGGTCTCCTTTCCCTGTGGAAGAAGGGAAACTGAGGCAGTACCAGAGTCTGATGCCACATGAGGTGAGCCCTGGGTACATGGCCCCTATGTGATGTGTGCGGTGTCTGGGAATGGGCAACAGGGGATGGATCACTTGATGATTCCCTGTTCTGTTCATTCCCTCTGGGGCACCTGCCATTGGCCACTGTCAGAAGACAGGATACTGGGCTAGATGAGCTGACCCCGTATGGTCGTTCTTATGTCTCAATTTGTTATACAGTGGGATGTGTGGCAACATGAGTCCTAATTACCAGCAAGGATGCCAGTCTCAGGTGAGGGGCTGGAATGAAGCCTGTGGGCAGGGACTTTATGGGGGGGGGTTGCATTGCAGCTGTTTCTCTGGTACCTGCCTAGCAATAAACAGGACCTTGGCTGCTAGCACTAAAAACTGACCCATGGCTGGCAGAATCTGTGCACTGCAGGTTGCATAACCTGAAATTGCCACCCCCTTTCAGTGGCCACCAAACTCTCTCTGGAGAGTCTCTCTATTGTTATTACGCATAAAAGAAATGGTTATAATACTGTGGTCGTGCCCAGAGGTTCTGAGCAGGTGTTTACTGCGCTAGTTGCTGTACAAACAAATACGTCATTAACAAGCCGACTTCCAGTAAACCCCAACGCAAGCCTGAGCAGGCAAGTGGCATGGGTGTGTTAATGACCATTCAGTACTGAGTGGAGGACTTAATGGTGCGGCTCGTAGCGAGGTGTACAACAAAGAATGTATTCAGTTAATCCTCTCAATGGCAGGGGCAGGGAATGGGCACCTCCCGGGACTGTTCTGCAGCGGAGTGGCTGCAGACAGTCTAGCTCTGACGCCGCCTGCGCTGTTCATTGCCGGGTGAACGCATTAGTAACCTGCGTTGCCCGGCTTACACTGGGGGGGTTGCTGTTGGGCAGGCCTATCTGTTTGACCCATGAGGTGGCGTGTGCTGCATCATTTAAAAATGCCAGGGAACCGGAGGGCTAGGAGAGTCGCAGATAACACAGGCTACAGCCAGGTGCTATGCAAGCGTCTTCTCCATTTTTGCTGAATGGTGGATGAACGGCTCCCCCTGCTACTGCCTCTCCATCATGCCTTGCAGTCCCCAGCGCTCCCCCAGCCCCTCAGCTGGGACCTGCTGCGCCCCTTGCGCCTCCAGGCCTGGGTGTCTCTCGAGCTGAGATGGCCAGTCACACAGAACAGTGCAGTGACTCTGGGCCACCAGGATGATTCTCACTTGTGCCTGGGGTGGGATCCGAACCCGGGATGGGGTTCCTTGGCCCACTGTGCCCCCTCTCAGCAATTAGTTCCTGATGCTCACCAAGTCCACCACCCTGGGAGGTGATTATTTCTCCCCGTGTTTTGGGGAGAGAAAACATCCTATACTGAAATGCTGCACCTGTTCCCTCTGCTGTAGTACTCTGTCTCTGAGCTTATGGGCATGTGTTAGCTAAGCAAGGTTCCCTCAGGCTAATCTGTGGATGGGAGGCCCGCCCCCCCCCTTCAAAAAGCCCCCCCAGAGTCCTGTTTGGAGTGGCATTGGTGATGCCTAAAGTGGAGCTCTTCTTGGATATTACTGAACTGATGCACCTGACTGGCGTTAGAGGGCACTGTAGCTGTCTCAGAGCATGGCTTTCTGTCTTGAACCATTGAGTTCATGAAAGATCCCATGACACGTTTTGAAAGAGTTGGCACATTAGCCCTAGGCCCTGGACCAATTCCAACTGGTTAATTACTTTCCGCCTCTGTAAACTTCCCCTTAGGTTTAACAAGTAAACAGAAATCATTGCCTCTTTCCAAGTGGAAAAACCTGACAATCTCCCTGAATAATGCGATGTTCTGCAGGAGATTCTTCCAACTATCCCCAAGTCTCCAGCTCCCAACTCCTAGGCAATCAGACTGCAGACCATGGAGTCTATGCAGAGCAGGGAGATTGCCCGCTAGCACTAAGGGACTAATGGACCAAGGCAGTGGGTGAGATTTTCTAAGTCACCTAATTCCCATTTTCAAAACTGATGTTGTCACAGGTTGCCATGGGACAGTCATTTCTGAAAACGGGACTTTCACTGAAGAGCCTCTTAGATACTATTGAAAACTTTGGCTGAGCTCTCTGTGCTTGTACTACTACATCCCACTGCTGCTTTCAGCACAGTATCATAGAATCATAGACTATCAGGGTTGGAAGGGACCTCAGGAGGTCATCTAGTCCAACCCCCTGCTCAAAGCAGGACAAACCCCCAACTAAATCATCCCAGTAACTGCTGTAATTTAACTGGAGTAGATGCCACAGCTCTACACTCCAATTGTTCCTCTCCAACAGGACCCAAAGAGTGTGAGGGGTCACGGGGAGCCCATCCCACCAGGATCCATCCTGTCTTCACTGCTCATCAATATCTACCTGAGACCAGGTGGAGACACCTTCTGCTAACGATATGCCAGTGACACCTGGCTGCTTATCTCCTTGTTCACAGATGCAACCTAAAGCATCTCCAGGAAGCTGGAATGCCTGTAGATCAGCACCAGCATGAAGAATTCCTGGCTCCAGGTGAACTCAGGTAAGATGGAAAAGATGCTGTCAGAAGGGTAGGGAAGGCTTTAGGGAATTAGCTAAGAGACTGTCCTACACTTCCACTAAAGCAGGGGTGACCAACCTGGGGCTCCAGAACCACATGTGGCTCTTCAGAAGTTCATATGCGGCTCTTTGTCTAGGCACCGATTCCAGGAGCTACAGGCGCCAACTTTCCAATGTGCCAGGAGGCAGTGCTCACTGCTCAACCCCTGGCTCTGCCACAGGCCCTGCCCCCACTCCACTTCTTCCCGCGCCCTCCTCTGAGCCTGCTGTGCCCTCACTCCTCCTCCGCCACCCCAGAGCCTCCTGCACGTCATGAAACAGCTGATTGAGAGGTGCAGGGAGGGAGGGGGAGGTGCTGATCAGCTTGGCTGCTGGTGGCTGGGAAACGCTGGGAGCAGGTGGGGGAAGCTGCTGGGGGCTGCTGACATATTACTGTGGCTCTTTGGCAATGTAAATCAGTAAATTCTGGCTCCTTCTCAGGCTCAGGTTGGCCACCCCTGCACTAAAGCCATCCATTGGCCATTCATGAGGCCTCAGGGAGCTATTTGATTGCTCACTAAGTCTAGTTGGTAAGGTAGCATCACTGACAAAATGATACCTTCTTCATCCGCTACGTTACTAGGACACCCCATCCCTTCCATCATGATGAGGAAATGGCCATGATAACCCACATGTTTGTTACCTCCAGTCTGGATTGTGTAAATTGCTGTGGGGAGTAGGAGGAGAAACCAGTGCCATGGGTATATTCTTAATGCAAGTTTTTTGGTCATGCTACAGCCACCAGTCCTTGAACAGAGGTGGTTGCAAATAGCATGTAGGATGGGATCTCAGCCCAAACACCAATGCCAGTTCCCAAGGAGCTGAGGCCTATGTGAGGCAATGACTGTGTAAGTCTTTAGCCACTAGGCAGAGAACTGAGACTTGTGATGCTATCACATATGCCACAAATATCTGTGATCTGCGGAGCACTTTGGGTCATCCTGGAGCTGGTGGCAGACTGGCAAGATTGAGGCAAAGTGATCCGTTAGCCTCGGTCTCAAATGTTCAGTCCCCAGATTCATTCCAGAGCTACAGGAACTCCTTGGTGCAATGTAAGCCCCTCTCTTTGTTAGTGAGACATTGATGAATGACTCCATCATTCATGGGGTGTAAACATTCTCTAAATTGTTTGGATAAATCATGCTGTGGTCTCCTGCTATTTGTATTGGGTGGCTGTTCACATGGCATCATTTCTATTTCCTGATGGACGACTGAGACGTCTTCACACAAGAAAATAATGAAGAATGGGCAAGGCATTGCGCGCTTTTGGGAGCTGATTTTCAGCATCGTCCTGCGTAACATCTGTGAACCTTTCAGAGCCACAAACGCTTGCGCAGATGGCTGCTTGTTGGAATACGTATGCCTATCTAATGATCTGACCCTCCCTATCAGAGCTGAACTTGATACTTCTGGTTGTGTAAATGTTTGTGAATTGGGTGCATTACTCTTCCACCAGCTCCAATCTGCCTGCCTAGCACAGCTGTAAAAGGGTATGATCGCAGCAGACGTACCTGAGCATGTAAACCCGGTACTGATCGCATCGTACCAAACGGATTAACGTACCGATGACAACGACTTAGTATAATGCTAGGCAAGCTTAACAGAAATCCATCAAAATCCACAGCACCATCTATAGTGTCAAATGCACAGCACCATCTGAGGACCTGTTATGTCCGGAGGAATCAGTAAAATGTGCTCAGTAAGTGGGGTGTTTTTTCTTCCCTTTTCTTTTCTCCTAAAGCTTCTTATGCTCCCCCCTCACCACCACCCCGAATACATTCCATGTCCCCCAGTGTGAGAACCTCTGGTCTAGAGATGGTTGGGAGGTTCTGTTCTCCCTGTCTGTAATAGAAGGACAAGGGGACATTCAATTAGGTTTGTGTTTCTCACCTTTTAATTTGAGAAGAGGAAATAGTACTTTAGACAGCACATGATTAGCCTGTGGAACTCACTGTCACATGATGTCATTGGGGCCAAGAACTTAGTATGATTCAGAAAAGGATTGGACATTTATATGGCTAACAAGAATATCCAGAGTTGTTCTAAGTAATGACATAAGTTCTGGAGGGGATATTAAATCTCAGGCTTAAGGGCTTAAACCAGGATGAGACCTAATGTGGAGGTCCCACATCTGCTGTTGTGGAGCTCTTACACCTCCCTCTGAAGCATTGGTGCTGGCCACTGATAGAATACTGGGCTAGATGAACCTTGGGTCTGATCCTGTCTGGTGGTTCCCATGTTACCTGTATGAAGAAGATCTTGGGCTTTCCAGCTAGCACTGGGCACCTTTGTGGGGATAACATCTGGAAAATCCTTGTCAGCTTGAGCAGCTCTCCCCTGCAGTCATATATGGCCCCCTCCTCGCCGTGGCTGGACAGAATGCTGACAAAGCAATCACCATGCTCTTCCCGGCTCTCTGTAAAGACACGTTAGCACAGCAGCTCCTTAGAGCATCCTGATGTCTGTCTGGCACCCACGAGGAGAAAGGATGGGCCCCTGGGTCGGATACGAGCCTGGGACATAGGGGAGCTGGGGGCCAATTCCCTGCCCCAGACTCACTGTGTGACCCTGAGCAAAACACTTAGGTAAACTGAGGCCCAGAGAGGTCTGTAAAAGTGGGAAGAATACCTCCCTGCCTCCTGGGGGTGTTGTGGGAATAAATATATTTGCTGGGGTCCTCTTTAGGGTATGTCTATGCCCCCCCCCCTTCCATGAGCACCTCAGTCCTTTGCAGTGGTGGAACCTGTCACTGATAGCAGAGGGCTCTTTAACCTAGCATACAAAGGCCAGGCAAGATCCAGGGGTTGGTCACTGAAGTTAGATAAACTCAGAGAGGAGATAAGTCATCCCAGTGGCCCAGCACCCTCACTGTGAACATGTCATCTAGGGACGTGGTGGGTTCTCCATTACGTGGAGTCTCTCAATCAAGATTGGGCATCTTTTTCTAAAAGATCTACCCCAGCGCCATCTTGAGTGATGGGGTCCAATGCAGGAATCCCTGGGGGAGACTCTGGGGCTGGCAGGAGGCCAGGCACCTTTTCAGCCTGGAGGAAGGGTGTGTCAGAGGCAGGAACGGGCAGCAGCTGTAATGCACTGGGCTCGGGTTCTCCCCAGACGGCATATAATGATCCCTTAGGGACCAGAGCAGCTGGCACAAGCTAGAGCAGCCTCAAGACTGTTCTAAGCTGGGCTGGGGCAGAGACTCAGGAGCTGTACCCTGTTGTTATCTGGCTCTAACTCCCTCTTGGGCTGTATGAGGAGGGGAGCCGGCGTCAGCAAGGAGCTCCCTTCGGTGCAGACGGAACCAGCCATGCTCCTTTCTGCTATCCCTGGGATCGTGCAGCCTGGCAGGGAAGCGGGCATTGCAACAGCCAGAAGTAGTCTGTTCCCTCCTGTGCAGGTCGCCAGCTGGGCAGGGACAGCCGTTCCCTGCAGCCCCACCAGGACGTAATTGAGAAGACGGCGCCTTCTACCTGTGGCAATGGTGCTGACTCAAACCCGCCTCTGTGGACTCGCTAAGAGCTCATTTTCCACCCGAATTCAACATTTGCTCCTTAGCATGGTCACCATTGAGGGACACCGTTTACAACCTCACCTGGCCATGAGGTTTAGGAGTCTCCCCCACTCATTCTTTGGTTACTCTCCCGCTCCCCGAGACGTCCATCTCAGTCACATCTCTCCTGAGAGTAGGACCAAGCAAGGGGGCTGGGGGTTGTGAGTGGCATGTGCTTCCTGGGATATGCCAGCCCAAGGGTGTGTGGGGGTGGGGGGAATAGACAATCAAAACTGTGCACAATTGATGTTCCAAACTGCAACAAATGTAATGCAAGCCCCATCCATCCATCCATCCATCCATCCACTGGTCCCAACATGCAGCTTCGCACACTGCCAGGAGCAAAGCAGGGGACACGTACCTTGCCGGTAGATCTCCTCTATTTCCTGGGCTTCCTGGTCATAGTGCAGCTTCACTGCATAGTTGAGTTTGGATAATGCTTTAAACAGCTTGTCTGCTTCTCTCTTGGCCCCTTTCCTGAGTTTCAGCGGCTCAGGGCTGCCGTGGAACTCGTAATTGACAATGATGACAGCCCTGTTCTTTCTCTGCTGCACGGACATGCTGTGAAATCCCTTTGGCAGCGCTCAGGTGAGGCCGGCTGGCGGCACCTATCGCTTCAGTAGGAGTGATCTCAGTTTCCTCTACCTGCGATATCTGTCTTCTCGCTCAGCGAGGGTGGAGTACTCCTAGAAAAGCATATCCTGCTTCACGGGGTGACTCAGTGCCAACACAGCTGTCGTACCCAGTCCGCTCCCAACCCTGCAGAGCTCAGGTAATGTGCAAAATAAGGCCAGACTAAAGCATAGATGGGGCTGTAGACCTAGCTCCAACTCCTGGAGTTAGGGGATGACATCAGTGTCTTATTACTTTTTATTTAAGTAAAAAGCTAAGTTTGTTGTCAAGCTTTTCCTCTGCAATGTGTAGCAAGTGTATCTAAAGCAGGAAAGTCTGCCTGAGTCTGCAGCCAGCCTGAAGCAAGCTCTGTGTGGCTGAAACACCTCATGTTCTTAATGGGGTGTTGGCACCAAGACTAGATACTAGGGCAGGGAGGTGCCTTTTGCTCATCCTCTGGAAAGCTGTCTAAATTTGGCCAAGCTCTAATCCTCTGAATGTAGATGTTTTCACGTGCTCAGAGCCTTAGAGGAGGCTCAACCTTGGAAGTACATTTCCCACAGAGAGACTTCTCCTAGAGGGAGAACCATCAGGGCTGCAGGGGCTGAGCCGGACTTTCCCCGCCATTGCTGCTCCTGGCCACTGAAGCGTAAGAGCAGTGAGATTGTTCATGTGCTGTCAATGCTCCTGCTGGTTGCTTCCTCCTTCTCTGTTCCTCTCCTTTCTGCTTTCAAGGTGGGGGACAGGCACAGAGAACAGGGTAAGGAAGGTGGGGCAGAGGCTAGTAGCAGTGGTGATGGAGGCAGGAGCTGTGGTGACGGGGACAGACGGGGATGGGGTTGTAGGGATATGAAAGGAACTGGCTCAAGGGGGAGAGATGAATCTTTAATCACTTGAACTCTCCCTTCCAGAATATAAAAGAGAACAAGATTTCTGAGTCAACACTCCTCTGCTGCTTTGCAAATAACTGTGAAACCCACTGGCAAAGTGTGTGTCCGTGTCCCTTTTGTGGTGGTCTGCATAAGAAAATAGCCTACTACTGCTACCGTTCCATTAGCTCAAGGGATAGAAGTCTGTGCTGTGGATCTAAAGGTCCCACCCTTGCTGATGATCCATGTGGGATCAATATGGTTCCAAGGGCTGGAGCTTCTGTCGTTTCAGATTTACAGTTGTGCATGTCACCTGAATGAGGCAGGTGAGCGGGTGTGGAACAGGATGTGGTTGTGTAATTAGAGGCTGTACACAAGGCTGTATGCCTACAGCCTTCTGGTAGGGTAGCTGCTCTGAGTGAGAGATCATTGCTGGCAGCTCAGCCCCTTCACACCTGAGCTCCCTCAGAACTCCTGAACGTATAGAGCTTGTACCGACCTAACATGACAGGGGCCTGGCCCGTGACTTGCTTCTGCTATACAAATAATGAACCGGGCCTGGTGATTCATGGTGCTACCACCACCTTGTCTGAACCCTCTGGCTTTAACCACACCTCGGCTTCATTACCAGGAAAGAGCAGGTCTGGGGTAGGTATTCCCCGAACAGCCACGGCGATGCAAAGAAATCATTTGGCTTCTCAGCAATATCCTTATCTTCCTTCCTTGCTCTATTTAAACCCTGCCGGCTCAGAAATTCTTTCACAGGCTTCCTGCTTCAGATGCACTTAAATAATCTCATTTGACTCCTTTGGCTGAGGAAAGGATTTTGGGGGCAGGAAGTGGGGAGGATTTTGGGATCAGGCTTTCCCCTTTATTCACTCTCTACTCTCCTCCACTTTTCTTTCTCTATCGCCAACCCCAAGTGTACACAAACCATGAGCCAGGTCCCTGAAATCAGGAGATTGGCTTTAAAAGAACAAATACATTCATTGGGTTTGCTTTCTGAGCTTTCAGGGAATTCTTGGGTCATGCTTTCAAGATTGTTGTTTTCCGTGAAACCAGGAGGGCTAGAAACTTAAAAAAAAAAAAAAAGAAATCTGATAGTCTCACCTAATCACATGACTCCAGGAGCTTGGGCTTTAAGAAATACACAAAGTAGTGAGACTCCTGATTAAAATCAGAAGTGGGCTTGCTTCGGGGCATAAGAGGAGTGGTGGGCGGCAGCCTCTCTGCTGCGGGGCGGGATCTCACAGGTATGGGTCTTGTTTAGATTCCAAGTCACACAGGCTAACTAAAGGCCTGGGCTATGCACACAGCTCCTCCCTTTTAAGCAAAGGGGCTATTTTTTGTTTTTAAACTGATTTAGTGAAACCCAAGACAGCTTTGCATGTGGAGACTCCTAAATTGATTTAAGCCTGGGTAAGATGGGTTTAGTTTGCCCATGTGTAAATTTTCAGGGACAAGCTAAACTGCTCTAACCGGGTTCAAAGTGCTCCACACAGCTGTCTGCACTGGCTTAAGCAAATAAGCTAAAGGACCCAGCTGCAACTTTGTGTAGACGCCTGAAAAGAGACTGTTAAACCAATGCAAAACCCTGTGTAGACACTTACTGAATTAAGCTAAATCAGGTTTTAAAATTTTGAATGAGGGAAGCTACTTTAGCTAAATGGGCATTAAATCAAATGGGGAAGGGGAGCATCCACATGGGGTTTTGCTGTAGTTCAACTGAACCAATGCAGTTCTGATGTAGACAAAACCTTTGTCTCCTTCTGCCGCTTCAGTTCTCTGGTGGCAGGATCCAGCCACTTCTGACACCATGGTGAGTTGTGATGCAGGCAGGGAGCAGAGACAGGCCAGGAAGGGGGGAATAAAGGTAAGGGCTTTACTAGTAACAGACCCTGTAGTGACTCAGAAGGGCCATAAGAACGGCCATACTGGGTCAGACCAAAGGTCCATATAGCCCAGTATCCTGTCTACCAACAGTGGCCAATGCCAGGTGCCCCAGAGGGAATGAACAGAACAGGGAATCATCAAGTGATCCATCCCCTGTCGCCCATTCCCAGCTTCTGGCAAAACAGAGGCTAGGGACACCATCCCTGCCCATCCTGGCTAATAGCTATCCTGGCTGCACTATTCCTGGTATAGGGAGGCCCTCGGAGGTAGCTTAAAATACTTTCCAGCAGAGGGTAGGGCAGGAGGGGGCCACAGTCCGTGAGAAAGGAAGGAACTGTGACCATGTATAAAACGGCTGGCACCCCATTTGGCGGTGGCCATCTTAGAACCAATTTCATAGGACTCCATGTTGACAGGCTCTCAGCATCAGGTCCGTTACCGGATCCAAACCTGCTGCCCTTGGATTTTTTGCCAGCTGATTACGAGCATAGGAATGAATCCCACTCTGGAGAAAGTCAAACTGGAAGCCGGTGAACGCTGCGGGTTTTGGATTTTGCTCCCTGGTGAGTCCTACGAATGAGGCACGGGAAGCAGGTGTGCAACGAACAGCCAAGGTCCAAGGCAAACCTGAGAGCCATTTGTAGATACGGAGGGAGCGGCAGCTGGGTCTGTGCACCATCGAGGTGGCACGGCAGTTACGTCCCTGGCTTAATCCACAGAGTTGAGCCTTTAAAGTTTGTAGGTGGGTTTTTTTATGGTTAATTTTTATTTAAAAACAAAAGTCTTACAAGTTACTCTGTGTTACATGTGACCAGACACCAAGTGCCTGGGTCAGGGTACGTGGAGAGTGCAGAGCCATGGGGGAAAGGGAACGAGGCAGAGGCGCGATGGGTGGGTCCCAGGAGCTCAGTCTTTCTTCTTGGAGTTGTTGGCTGGGCTGTTTCTCCACAGACGCAGCATGTCCATGTAGAGGTTGCGCTGCAGGACAGCGCTGGCACACAGAACGGCTCCTTGCAGTGCTCCCATGAAGCCACACAACCATACGTCCTGCCCTAGGAGACAAGCACCCACCGTCACAGCCGCTTTCCCAGGCCCCACTCCAAGGGGCACCTCAGCCTGGGGTTGTGCTGAACCCAGCTGGGCTGGTGGGGAGCCTGGCAACCAGCCACTCCTGACAGTCAGGCGCTACAGCCAATCCTGGGTCCTGCCTGACCACCCACCAACCCGCCCTCTGCCTTTCCCCAGAACACTCCCGCCCTATCTGTCCCCCGCTGAGAGCGGCACTCCAGGATGTGCAGCCTTCGTTGCTGCCGTATCCAACCTGCTGCGCCCTTGGCCTTCCCCGAGCTACTAGCATCTCCCTCCCGCTGCACGGCTGAGCCAGCTCCTCTCCTGGCAGGTGCTCGTCAGCATTCCTCCAGGCCAAGTCCCATGGGCATGGGAAGCTCCCTGCTGGTCACCGCTCCCCAGCTGAGCCAAACACATGCACTTAGAGCAGCTCTTCAGGCAGCCCGTTAGCCGCTAGGAGCTGGGCACCTGGCTGCTATTTGTGCCTTTGGACTGTTCCCCTGCCTCCTCTTCTAGCACCTTAACTGAGGTATCAGGGAAGATGAGTCCCCCACTAGCCACTTCCTCCAACACTGAACTGCTCAGACTCACGGTGGAGGCACCTACTCGCCAGAGGGAGACGCTAACGTGCCAGGTGGGCAGAAGGCAAGGTCCAGGGCCGCTGCTCCCAGCAGGTGCTAAGGGGCAGGGTGTCCGGATTTCTACCCGGGTGCTGTCCTGTATCTCCTCTGGTGATTAGGTGCCGTTAGCAGCTGGAAGGAAAGAATGAGCTTCCAGTGCTCCCTGCTGCTGCAAGGGGAGCGGGTCTGTTCTACTTGTGCCTGTGTCTCCATTGGGTGCCATCCTTCCCTTGACTGACACCAGGCTCTGCTGCTCAGAGCTTCAGCAGCATGAAACAGAGGGGTCTTGACGGTTTCCCTGCTGCTCTTGGGGGCTCTGAAGAGCAGCAGTGGAAGGGCCTTGCTGGGGTCGCTCTGTGGCTTGGCAAAGCTCTGAGCAGCAGCATGGGAGCTGCCTGCCTGTTGGCTCAGTAAGACAGCACCGCGGTGGCCACACTCAGCCCCCTCTTCACTTGCTATGGTTCTTGCCAGAGATTTTGGTTTGCTTCTTTCCCCTCTTCCTTCCCCCTCCCCCGGCACGAACCTCAGCGCTGCTCTTTCCTTACCCCAGCCCACCTTGCCTAAGACTGTCTGCTCTGACTTGCTTGCCTTCCCCCAAGTCTCAGGTCTTGGAGCCAGTCTCTCAGTAGCTCACACGACATCTCTCCTTTCTCAGAGAAATCCTGATCTGTTGTGCCCTCACCATCACATCCTTCAGGGTTCTCCGCTAGCGGACTTTAACCCCTTCATTCCTAGTTGGTTTTAAAAATTCAGGAAGAAGGAAGGGGTGGTATTGGCAGTACTTGTGGGGGCGCGGTGGTGTCAGCTACATGGGATGTAGGGTGAGCTGTTAAGAGTCGCTGGGGAAGCCTCTGGATAATGGAAATTGAATTTCCATCCCTTCTTTATGCAGCATTGTCCAGTTCTCTCTCCCTAGCCCTGAAGACACTTTGAACATCACCCCCCATTAGGTGAGGCATTCCCCGGTTTGAAAGTCAGCCCGGCAGGTTGGCTCTGGGAGATGGAGGTGAAAATACAGCCATGGTCAGGGAAACTGAATCAGGAATGGGGCGATCCAGTCAGAAACCCCTTCAGTGTAACATACCTGTCAGGTAGAGGTTTGGCACACAGGTCTGAGGGCGTAATGTGGCAGTAGCTTCAGCCTGCAGGCGAGAGATGCTATGGGCAGCTCCATACATCTCTCCTTTGGGGGAAGCTATGTAGTGCTGGTTGGTGAGCGGAGACCCGGATGATATGCACTCGATCTATTGAAGAGAAAGGCATTAGGGGAGCCCCCAAGTCCTGTGTGCAGGACACAGTGACTGAGCAGGGCTCGTGCAGATAAGGGGGGACCCCTGGAGGTCTGCAGAAAGCTGAAAAGCTGCTTCTGCCCAAGAAAGTGCGTTTCCTGGGGTTGCTGCTGCAGCAGCCAGGAGCTATGCGGGATGATCTAATCAGGCACTTCCCATCCCTACGGATTTGATTCTCCCCCTGTTTTTTCTTGGGGACTTGGTTTTCTCCTAAGTTTTGGATGGAGCTGGGATGTTCGTTGCTGCTTTCATTGCACCTTGTAGGGGCTGTCTGGGTGTCTTAGCACCTGTGTTTCTGTCATGCCAGGCCTGCTTTGGGAAGAGATGTTGGAACAGCTGTAGAAATGGCTGGGAAGGGGGCGCCTGACAGTCTCCCTAAGGGCTACAAAAATCAAGCAGCTGCTTTGCCTTTTCTTCTTTTCAGGGTGAAAGAGCAATAGAGTTTTAGAAAAAATAAAAAAAAAAATCTTTTGGACCCCAAGAGTTTTTTCCCCCATTGGCTGGTCCCTTCTGGCCTTTAAAATAAAGAGTCATAGATTTTTAAACATTTTCCAAAACCCAGGCAATTCAAATCACATGGGGAAAACCAGTCCAGATTGCTAAAGGACAGCAATGCAAAACACTACCCCACCAAGCCTGAAAAGGCCACGTAAAGCTATGAATCCATACGTATGCTGTCTGTTCTCCTAGCCATTCAGCTTTAAATCAGCCACCGTCACCAGTGTCTCACCAAGGCACTCTGCCCTCTGGGGAATGCCAGGCAGAAAGAATGCATGGGTCTACTGGATAATATACCATAATAAGCATACCAGAAATCAACATGTCCACACAGCTAAGGGCACATTGGCAGTTGAGCCTTACTGCTATCCAACTAAAACCATTTATACACCAAAGCAACTCTGCAGAACAGCTGGAATTCACAATGCACAGTATACACTAGCTGTGGCGTGCAGGGGCTCACATCGCCAAAGCATTCCTTTTTGTGCAAGTATTGCTTTCCAAAAGTGCAAAACACCAAAATCTCCCACTATAAATACACTGCAAAACGGGTCTGTGTTGTGGTAACCCCTAGGAGTCAGTCATGGACCAAAACCCCACTGTGCTAGGTGCTGTACAAACACAGAGCCAAAAGACGGTCCCTGCCTCAAAGAGCTCACACACTCAATAAATAAAAATGTGTTTTGAAAGAAGGTCAATGGGCCACACAGCTGAAAAATATATTGGCAGCATATTCTACTTCCCAGTATTACAATCTTGTGTTGTAACAGGTGTCTGTTCCTAACGGGGGAATAATGCTGAAATCCACTACCACAGTGGGGCATACCGATAATACCACAGGGATACTGACCTCAAACAGTGGGCAGAGCTAAGGCTATGTGGGGTGACCTTGGCAGCTGTGGTGGAATAGGACTGAACTGCTATGGGAATGGACAGTGTATGTAGATTTTGACTGATTTTCCCTGCTTTGGGGGGTGGAGTTCTACGTTGCTGGCCTGGGCTCGCAAAGAGCCTCTATGCTCCAATACAGAAGCTGGGATTTTTATTCCCCGCTCAGTACAGGTGGCTGGCTGGTCGGCCTCTTTCCACTCAGACCTGAAGAGGTCCCTGCACTGCCCACTCCCTTTGTCAAGGGAATTAGGGGGTTGACTCCCTTCAGGAGGTTTCCCCGATCTGCCACCTCCCCACTGCATTGTGTGTGGAAGTCAGTCTGGTGGCTCACCCGGATCATATCCGGATGCCCCCGAGTCCAACATGATCCTTTCCTGTAGAACAGACTCTTATGCCATGTTATCCACAATGGAACGCTGCTGACCAATGGTGACTGGGTTATAAATAAAGGTTTCTTTACCTTATCCTCTATGTGAGGGTAGAGTTTCAAAACTGTCTTCAGAATGGACTCTACCATAGTGTTTTTCAGGCTCTCGTATTCTGCTCCCCTCTTCTGGACCGTCTCGTCTTTCCATTCTTCAAACCATTCGTACTGTGCAAACGCCAGAATGCACAGAGTTGACTTGCCTGGAATGACAGAGCGCTAGGTGTTCGGTGCATTGTCACCACTGGAGGGCAACCGTAGCTACGGCAGATGGTAGCTTCTGCTGTCAGGTGCCCTTTGTCTCCACTCACGCCTAACAGACAGCTCTCCCTTTGCCCGGGCTGATGCTTCCATCAGTGCTGATGTCCCTGCCTCTTCGGCTTCCCACGTTTTAGCTCCTTAGCTTCATTATTGCTTCTGCTTTTACCCACCCGTCTTGAGTCTCATCTGTAGGTATCCAGAAAACGTCAAATGATTCTTCTTGGTGCACCCTCTGTGCCTGCTTGGACCAACGACATTGGTGCCATCTCAGCTCGGTATCTCCAAGACAGAGGAGCTCGTCTTGGCCAGCAGGAGCCCCCGCCACCCTCAAGGACAAGGCTCTTTCCAATCTCCCGTCTGCCTCCACTGCCTGGGAGCTTAACTTCCAAAGTCTCCTTAGGAGCTTATTAATTCCCACAGCAGAACAGGCCACCTGTGTGATGCCCTGTCTCCAGCAATGGCCCATTCTAAATGCTTCTCAGGTAGGTGCAATGAAATGCAGTCTGTAGCACCTATGCAGCAGAAGTAACACTGCTGGGGTAAGCGGTCAGGGTTTTGCATTTAACTCCCATAATTCCAGCCCACCCAGCTAATGACTCGTTCTAACCCCATGGGGATTTGACTGTGCTGTTGCAGGTTAATTTCCAGTTAAACCTCCATGGGGGTGAGCAATAGAGGGCAAAACAGCGCCGAACTGTCTCTTCTCATGTCCCCTTGCTCTCTACATGAGCAGTGAGTTCTCAAACATCAGCTTCTGATGGAGACAACCAGCTTCCCCTCCCTCCCGCCCATGGAAGACAGTTAACTTATTCTGCATTTGCAAAACTAGAAAGCGGCTGAAAAGACTGTCTCAAACGTCTGAGAAAAATCCCTCCTTGTGGCCAGCACGCTGAAAACAAGGGCTAGAAATAGGCTCACCCCCATTGCAGAGTCATTCCGGCCATGGTACAAAGACCATCCTTACCTGGGTATCTCTCCTGCCAGGTGGGGTCCTTGGAGGATGGAGATGTAACAAAGAGCATAGGAATGTTCTCTGCAGCTTCTTCTCTGGAGGCAGTAAGGAAGCAATTCATGCTGCAGAGAGACGTAGAGAAGCCTTTCCGTGAGTTCTGGCTAACAATCAACCAGGTTAGTACATGTGCATGAGGAAACAGGCAGGCAGCACCTCTCAGGCCATTCAAGAGTCAGCAGCACCAGGCTGCTGCCAACACCTTCCCCCTGCTCTGGGATCTCTGCAGTGACTGTGCTGGCACTACTTCTCTGGGTGTTTTATGCTGCACCAGAGCAGTCCCCAGCATGGCTGGGGCACCAGCAAACAGCGGCTGTCCTGCTGTTTAATTCACATCTTCCTCCTCTAGAGCAAAAATGGGGCCTAAAAACAGCTTGTCGGGCCCAGTCTCAGACAGATCATCACTTGAAGGCCTTGCCATGCATGGAAGGCGGAGACTTTTGTTTCATGCCAGCGGTGTGCTCCCTCTTTATCAGCCATCAGCAACTAACGCTGTGGGATTTTCTCTCCCTGGTATTTATCCAATTGTTTTATCAGCTTCCTTTGTTATGCTGTACAAAATCCAAAGACAGACAGCATCCCCTCAATGCCGGAATCAGCAACTGCACAGAAGAAAACGGTGAGCTTTGCTTGACCTGAGCGGGTTAGATTTATCAGCCTCGGGTGTTCTACTGGATACTTTCCTCCTAAACGTTCATCTGTTGAGCTCCTTGTTATATCTGGCGACTAGTCTGAATCTACCTTCTTATCCTTCCTACTGCTGGTCAGAGAGAGTGGCCTCTGGTTCAGAAGATATGGGAACCTCCGCAGGCTGGGGGTTCATTTTGAGTCCTCACCTCATCTGTGATGGTGCCAAGTAAATTACTACTATTTATTATTTGCATTACTGTAACACCCGTGGCATTGTGCTCGGCCCTGTATATACTCACATAAGAGACAGTCTCTATCCTGCTAACTAGACAAGACAAATGACGGGCTATCTCCATTTTGCAGGTTAGGAATGAGGCACAGAGCAAGAAATTACCCAGGGAGTCTCTGGTAGAGTAGGGAACTGAATGTGCTGTGTGATGCCGACTAGCCAATACCCAGATTGTGAGCTCCTTGCATGAACAGGCGTTTCACTGTCAGTGCTGCTGGGGTCACCATTAAGGTTCTGTGTGGCAGGATGAGCTGGATGAAGCTGGGTGCCTGTTGTGACCCCCATATCACAGGTCAGACTAGGTGACCAGCGTTGTCCTTTCTGCTGGCATGAGGCAAACGTCTCCACCTTCCAATGTGTGTGACACCCATCCTGCTGTAACCTTCCCTGGAGGGGTGTTGCTATCATCTCCCTGCAAGTCATCCCACATCTAAACTTAGCCAGGTGATAAATTAGGGGACCTGGGCACTTCTCTGACTTGGACATTATTGGAATCTCTACTGGGCCCCTCTGAAGAGATTCATGTCTTCTGAACTGGAGACAGACTCCTGGGCGAGAACCCAACTGTTTGCTCTGAATTCTGTCCATCACGTTTCACCCTGAAGTTGAGAGGGACAGTTTTACGGCTGGGGACCAGGCGGACTTGGTTGCTTGCTACAGCAGAACGTGTAGGTGGGTTACAGTATTGTGGCAGTAGTCAGGGCTTGCATAGGTATCATCCTGCTAGTCAAATATAAAGTCAATTGGACATCAACTGGGGAAGGGGCATGCTGAGCTGCAGAAGCAAAGCTTCTCCTTACGCTTCATCCAGGTTCTGTTGCGAGTAGATGAAGTAGTTTATGGCTTCCAGTCCCAGTTCTTCCTTTGAGCCGTTGAGTCCTATGAAGACACTAAGCCCTGATAAGCCATGATCCACCATGCGAAGCTGAGCCTGAATATCTGCACATGGGAGGAGCAAATAGAAGATTAACCTCCCATCCCCCATGGCTGCATCATGGAGAAGTGGTAGCTTCTCCCAAGTGAAGACTGAGCCCAGCTTCCACATCTAACTTAAACCCGCCCCTCTTCCTCCATAACTTTGGCTTTACAAATGGGATTGGCCTCAGATTTAAGTCAGAGGCAAAGGAGACGGTTTCTGCCAAGTTTGAAGAATCTGGTCCCACTATTTGAGTTACAGGACAGTAACAGAGATCCTAATTTGAAATTTTGATTAATTTAATATTTGGCTCTCATTAGACACTTCAAATTTTCCATGTACTTAAATCTCCTTGAAACCTCACCTACCAGAAGACCTAGTTCAGATTTTTTGCACAAAAGTTTTGTCAATAGAAAAATAACCTTTTTTCCCCCCAAAACCAAGAGACTTGGCAAAATTGTGGGTCATGCTTTTAAAATCAGTGTTTTTATCAAAATGTGTTGAAGTCATTTTCAAAGTTTTTCCACGTACTAACAACCTGTTCTCTAGTGTAAAAAAAATGCACTTTTTGGTCAACAGAGTTGTGATAATTCTATAACTGGTTTTGATAAAAAAAAAATGCGGTGAAAACAATCAATTAAAAAAAAAAGGAAAATGGGTGATTTTGAACTCTGCAAAACAGAAACAACTTCAAATGTTGTTTTTTTTCCCCACAAGATCATTTGGAATGGAAACAGTTTTGCATCCTTAACTATAGGACTTGCTATCAAACAACCCTCCTTAATGCCATGTATTAACTATTATCCAGTATTAGCAGGGAACTGATTTGGGAGGAGATTAGTAGAACAATGATTTTTAGTACGTTAGATCTCAGGAGCTGCTTCTTGTTAAGCGCAGCGGTGTTACGGTAAAGCTTATGGTGTTTTACCAGGTAAAGTTCTTATCTCCGCTGGCAATAGCCGCTCATAGGTGTTAAATATTCCAGCGTCAGAAATCACAATAGGAGCAAAGACGTTCACGAGATCTTGGCCTTTCTGTACGCTAACACCTGAAAGGAAAAGGGGAGATTAAAAAAGATATTAATAATCCATCCCTAGGCCACTTTCCTCTGCACTGGCCCAGGGAAGGAGCCCTTTATTCTCATGGGGCTGGAGAGACAGACACAAACGGTGCGTGATCAGGTCAGGTGCAGGAAGGAGGCTGGATTGAGTATGGGGCAGGGGTTTATCATAGGAGCATTTGGACGTGGGAGCAAAAACATAAATAACCAGGAACAGCATTTATAGGCTTTTCTCTGGCACTCCTAGCATTTTCATGGCGTTCACAGGTTGGAAAGTATTAGATCCATTCTCTAGATGCCAAGATACTGCTGTGGTGGATGCTATAGAAAACCCTTAGGCCACTGAGGCTCAGAGATTAATGGGAGGGTTTTGCATCTCTGAAAACAGGGCTGACCTTGGCTTCCTTGCCACTGTCGGGAGACAAGGGGAGCTGGCATCTAGGAGCGGAATTGGGTTGTGTGGGTGGTTGTCAGAAAAGGGCCTTGGCGGGAGTTGTCAGGGGAGGTGCTAGGACTGGACAGTGGGGAGAGGGTACTTGTCAAAAGGAAGGCGGTGGGGGGCTGGCAGCGTGGAAACAGTTCAGATCGAGAGCCGTTGTGGGCGAGGTGTGTCTATTGGTGACGTATCCCTCCTCCTCCCCACACCCATCGCCATTCCAGCTCTGCCCTCCCCTCCTTCTGGTAAAAATCAGCTGCATCTCTATGGGGCCCCAACTCCTTTGTGCCTGTGCTGGGGGGGGTAGACAGAATCTGGCAGGCTCCAGATTCCCGTCTCAGAGTAACCGAGACTCCACTCTCCGTCCGACAGGGTGCCGCTCACTTGCTTAGCCATGCGAGTTGCTGTGAACACCCTGCCCCAGTGCTCTGCTCTCTATAGGTTCGTATATCACCCTCATCACCACAAGAGCTGAGTGCCAGCTAGCAGTGCATTAGGCGACGTATCGCTCACATGCAGTTCGATGCCTTCGCTATGAATAGTGAACATATTCATTCAATACAGAGTCCCGCACAGGGTCTGAGATTTGTATTTTTAAATACTGGCGAGGTGCTCAGAAACCATGGCGATGGGGCCATATCAGCACCTAGATAGCTTGGAGGCCTGCATGGGCCCAGCTTACACACAGCTGGGGCCAGAGCTCCTTGGAAGTAGGCAGGGGGCAGTGCCAGGGGAAGGGAGAGATGGTGGCCAGCTGGCTGTCTGCACTGAAAACAGAACGAAGCCCCAGTCTCTCTGGTCTGCCTGCAATGCGCTGGCCCATCTCCAGCAGCTGGTCAGCCCTTCTAGTACTCATTGGCTCCTCTGCCGGGCAGGCTCCTCTTCACGTGTGCATGTCCACACCCACTCACCCACATGCACGCTCTGTACGCTCAGCAGTTTGGGATCTGTGCAGAGATTGTTCCTCTTTGATATATGGGCTGACATGAGCTCAAAGGGAAAGGCTTGACCCAGCCTTACTCACCACAGGCTTTGCCGTCTGCATTCACCAAAATGCTCTGCACCGCCGCCTTGGTTAGAACAGCCCCGCCAGCCTGCTTGATCACCGGGATGGTGTGGAAGGCGATTTCACTGGGGCCACCTCGGGGATACCAGGCCCCTCCCATATAGTGATCCACAAGAATCGCATGTAGGGAGAAGCTGGCGCTGGCTGGAACCACTCCTGGAAGACAGAGCAAAGAAGAGGGATTGTTCCCGCACAGAACTCTTTCTTTGCTGCGTTTCTCCCTCAGGCAGCCTAACCAACGAGAGAGCTGTACTAAGCTGTGGAGCAGTCTCCCATCGTTGGCGCCGTTGAAACTAGACAGTGCATTTGAGAACACAGTGCAAGGAGCAATGCTGCAATGAATAAAGGACTCTAACAGCTCTTTTCCTGCTATGGTTTTAAGGCTAAGGGAGACCATTACACTAATTTGGAGATGACACCAACTCTATCTACATCTCCTCTGACCCAATCTCAGATGCACGCTGGCGGAGGAGGAGGAAAGTCTTGGGTTAAAGATTATGCTGAGGTTACAGGCAGTGGAAGCCAATGGAAGGTGCAGACTCAGAAAGGGTAAGCAGTTCCTAGGGGAAGATGTTCCTTTTGCCTAAGGGGGGTATTCTGCTTTGGTGACAGCTGAAGGAAGCTGAGACAAACCAAGAGGTACACAGAGGCTGGACAGGGATGGAAGAGGGGGTGAAAGGTGTGGCCCGTTAATACGGGCAGGGTAAACCTGCTAAGAATAGAGATAATAGGTCAAAAAGTTAGGCAGAAAAGAGCAGATGGTCAAGAACTGCGGCACTCCAGAAAACAGAGGGACAGACAAAGGAATAGCCTCCATCAGAAAGCAAGCAGTTTGATCAGTCAGAGCACAGTCACCAGAACTTTTTTTAAGTGAAAGCTAGGCTTAAGATATTTAAAGTTACCTAATAAAGCCCCAGCTCCTGGAGTCAGGTTAAGACCGCCACCAGATATCACAAGATTCCGGATAACAGTGCAAGACTTGGCAACGCTGTCCTTTACTAGTTATAACTAATACACAATTAAACCTTTACAGAAAAATCTGGAGAAACAAGATAGAGTCCTAGTACTAACTTTGACTGGAACTTAAAGCCAGACAAATTCAAATTAGAGAGAAGACACAAATTTTTAACAGTGAGTGATTAGTCAGTGGAACAGATTTCCTAGGGAAGTGCCGGCTTCTCCATCTCTAAGTCTTCAGATCAAGACTGGAGGCTTTTCTGGCAGATATTCTTAGTTAGTTGAGTTATGGGGCTCAAGACAGGAGTTAACTGGGTGAAATTCTATGGTCTGGGATATGCAGGTGATCAGACAAGATGATCACAATGCTCTTTTTTTTAAATTTTTTTTAACTGAAAAAAATTATCTATAAATCTCTGACTAAAGGATGCCAATGTCTGAGAGCAGCTTTGCATACTGAGCCGGAAGTTTTAATAATTTCCACAGCTCCTCTGGTGTAGGAATGTGTTGTTCCCGAATCGTCTGCCCACGAGAACGGCAAACTGTTCTCTTGGCAACGAGGCAAGAGTGACCTTGTCCCAGCGTTTGTGTTTGGGAAACTTATTTGGCTGATTTAATTGTTTCCTCGCAGCTGGCATTCACGCGCTCAAAAGATGGGTTCGTTATCTTATGTGCATGTATACTGCCTGGCTTTTTTATGCGCATGAATGTAACCACTAAGAAGAGTTGTAAACAAAGTAAGGAGAAGAATAAAAACCCCAGGAAAAGTTTTCCTGGGAGGCTTTTTGCTTGAGGCTTTTAAAGCTCTCTGGCTACCACAAACCTGGTGTTCTATTTCCTTTCCTGTGTCGTCGCCACACTCTGGTAGTAGTAATCTATGTGCACAGATGGCAGCTGGATCTGCTTCTCTGTCTGTCAGGCTGGGTCATCCTGACTCGTGCCTGGAGAACACTGATTTTGCAGGCAGCCGGGGATGGGAACTTGCACAACTCGGACTGACAGTTGGCTCTCTCCTGATTTTAATTCTGCAGTCATCTGGAAATTTGCATGCTAGCACATTTTTTGTCTGACCCAGCCCTGCAAATGCCGGCATGAGTACGTTAGTCACCCCGACCATTAACTTGTATATTGCTGTCATTGTCTCTTCTCCAACCCCTGCTGGAGGTGGAGTTGAACCTAACATGCTCAGTCTTTGCCTTTTCTTTAAAAATAGGGTTTCACGTGGTTTTTACTCTCCACTGATCTTCTTTTCCCACTCAATCAGGTCCTGATTCTGTTGTTAAATGGAGTTGGAAATGAACATGACTTTTTAGTAGTTGATAACGCACCCTGACGTGTATATAGCACCTTTCACTCGGAAATCCCGGTGTGCTTGGTAGATCTGAAAAACTTATTACAAACTCTCTGGTATAAAACAAGTTTTAAAATGCTACACTCAAAAGAGCATTGTTTAGGTTGCAAAGTCAAGCCCTACAATGTTAGGAAATGCCAGATTTACAGTTGCCCATCCCACCTTAATTCTGCCCCCTTATGTGTCTATCCTGAGCACTGAATGAGGCAGGGATCCTGGGGGAAAAACATAAGTATTTAATCATGTAATTAAAGACCATCTCATATATTGTATGCACAGGGGCCAACTTTTGTTGGCGCCGGTGGGTGCTCGTGCACCCCCCCCCGGGCTCTGCTCCGACTCCGCCCCCTCCCTGCCCCACTGGATTCCTCCCCAAATCCCCGCCCCGATCTCTTCCCCAAGCGCGCCGTATTCCTCCTCCTCCCCCCTAGGCTTGCCGCATGAAACAAACAGTTGTTTCCCGGCGCAAGCGCTGGGAGAGAGGGAGGAGAAGCAGGACGTGGCGACCCCCTCAGGGGAGGAGGCACAGCAGAGGTGAGCTGGGACGGGGGGGCAGGGTGGGGAGCTGCCGGTGGGTGCTCCACACAAACCCCGGAGCACCCACGGAGTGGTGCCTATGATTGTATGCATGAGGATCAGAATAAAGGTTGCCCAGCAACCTCAGTTTTAGTGTTTTTTGAGTGCTTGACTTTGCAAACTAAATAGCATCATTTTGATGCAGATTTTTATTTGTGATTTCCTAGGTTTCTTTAGAGGGGGAAAAAAAGAGTAAAAACAAATTCTGGTATGTACAGCTATGACAACCCACTGCGGCACGGATGGCTTCCACTCAACTACATTCACTGACGGCTGGAGAAAGCGGTTATTCCAGACAAGAGGATGGTCTGATGGGGCCAGAAGCTGGAGCTGGGGAGTGGTTGTGGGGAATCTGGCATCCCCTCCCCTGGTGTTGAGGGTAAGTTCCTGCCCCATGTGAGGCAACTAGAGGCAGGATGGGACACTGAAGACAAGTTCCACATGTGTGGTTGAAGGGGGAACCAAGCCAGGGTCTCCTCCCGCCCTGTCCCAGCTGCTCTGATAGCTTCCAGACATTCCCAATGCAGAGTGTGGGAGGGCAGGAGCCCAACTCTATGACAGAAGGGAAATGGTAGCATTCAGAAGTTTAACCTGAATGGAATTTCACCAGACAAAGAAAAGGCACTTCTCTAACCTGAGGACTTTCCCTGCTGAATTTCAGAGGCCTGCTATAGACAACAGAGATGTCAGAACTTCTTAAAAAAGAGGTTACAAGAGTCTTTTACACTGGAAAGTGTTAGGCAACCTAAATACAAAGCTCACTACTAGCTCCCCAGACAAGCTAACTGTTCCACCCACCTAAATGCAGCCAGCTCTGGGGTTAGCAGCTCAAAGCAAAAACAGGTGTTCAGAACAGGATGTGAAGAAAATTGTGTCCGATGGAAACTGCAAGGAAAACTCAGGGCTGCAGAAAGTAAAGGTCTGAACTGGACTCTGACCAGCACCCCAGAGCTAAAACATGGACTTCTGTGAAAGGGGACAAGGAATGGACAAGCTCCAGGTTTCCCATACACCGCAGGGCAGTCCATGCAGTATATTTTCAGAGAAGAGGGTTTATACCAGAAAACCGGTCTGTCTGCTAAAAACAAGTCACCTACCATAAGTGGGAAAGAGATAGCTAAATACCGCTCTAAGCTCTTCGTTTGTGGTGAGTTCACTGACCACATCTGTCAAGCTTCGGGACGTCATCTTCAAGAACGGGGAGAACCATGCCAGCAGGCCGGTGCGGCTCAGGAACTTGACCAGGGGCACAGGCACCATTTTCAGAATAGTCATGTGCTTAATTCCTTGGGCAGCTCTCTGAAAGGGAAATTGCAATGGTTGTGAAGAAACACAGATGGCTTCGAGGACTGAGCTGGAGCAGAAGCTCAGTGAAGTTTTGCCATGGCAAGGCAAAGGGCCAAAAAACTTGGTTTCATGGAGAGACACACTGATCACACAGCGCTCCCAGAGTGCCCACAAGCTGCCTGTTGCCAGTCACTTGATAATGTACTAAGAGGCTGGGAGTGCTGCTCAGTTACCCAGCAGCTCTGACATACAGGACACCCCAGGGATCTCTGATAACACCTTGGTCCAGAGGTCATTTCCTCCGACAGGACGTGCTTGCCCGTAGGCAGCCCCGGTAGCCGTACCAGCTTGAGGACAGTCATCGTCATACACCCAAAAATTCAATCCCAGTGGGAAGAGCTGGACACTCATGTAGCCCTGTGTTTGAAGTGCAGGGTGTTGTTCTAGCTGGATGCCTATGGAGACTCGGCGAGGAGGAGTTAACGTCGTAAAGACAAAGCCAGTGTTACCTTTACAAGTCTCACAAATTTGTCAATAGCCACGGCTTCATCTGGAAACTGTTTCTTTAGCCCTTCGACATACTCCTTCTTCCCGCTGTACAGGCGATACGTTTTGCCATTTCCAGGCTCCCCCAGAACTACTGCATCAAAAACAGATGGCATCTTGGACCACTGCAGCTGCCCTTCCGTGAGCTGGTCCACAAGGAAACGCATCAGGGACCTCTCCCCTATCTGCCCTATGTAATGAATACCTGGAAGGCAACGGCAAATGGTTACACAAGAAAGCTGCAGCCCAGGGATTAGACTGCAGTGGGATGTGGCTATGTGACATGCTGGATACAGTAGAACCTCAGAGTTACGAACACCTTGAGAATGGAGGTCGTTCAGAACTCTGAAATGTTCGCGACTGCACAAAATGTCCTGGTTATTCTTTCAAAAGTTTACAACTGAACATTGACTGAATATAGTTTTGAAACTTGACTATGCAGAAGAAAACCCTTTTTTTTTTTTTTAATTTTCCCTTTTAGTTTTTAGTAGTTTCCATTTAACACAATACTGTACTGTATTTGCTTTTTTATTTTTTTGGTCCCTGCTGCTTGATTGTGTATTTCTGGTTCCCAATGAGGTGTGTGGTTCACCCGTGAGTTCGTAACTCTGGTGTTCGTAACTCTGAGGTTCTACTGCACATGCAAAGGTTACAGGGGCTTTTTAATAAATACATTTGTGACATGGAAGGCTGCAACAGGACACACTTCACCCAGTCAAATCCTCAAAAGCCTGGAAATAAGAAGGTAAGGGTAAGATTTCCAGCTTTCCTTGCCCCACACCTCCTACGACTCTGTTGATAAACATTCCACAAGGCTTCCACTTCCACCTCTAATGCCTACTGAAAAGCAGCATATACCCCATCTTCATCCTGCTCGCTCTCACACAGAACTTGAAGGGTGACCTCATACTCATGTATCTCAACAAATCAACACACCTGACAACGTCAGAGTCCGTACCTTTGGAAAATTATTCTGCTTTCACATTGCTGAAATCACTGTTAAAATCGTAAGTCTTAAAAAAATAAAATAAAAAAGTGTCAGCTGAATTGAATCTAGGAACACAACCTGATTAAGGGTAGGGTTGCCAGGCATCTGGTTTTTGACCAGAACGCCCGGTCGAAAAGGGACCCTGGTGGCTCTGGTCAGCACTGCTGACCGGGCTGTTAAAAGTCCAGTTGGTGCAGGGCTGGTAGGCTCCCTACCTGGCTCCATACGGTTCCCCGCAAGCAGCGACATGTCCCTCGGCTCCTAGATCGAGGGACGGCCATGGGGGCTCCATGCACTGCCCCTGCCCCTCCCCCTCCCTGAGCCCCGGCTCTGCAGTTCCCAATTGCCAGGAACTGCAGCGAATGGGAGCTGCAGGAGTGGCGCCTGCAGGCGGAGGTAGCACGCAGAGCCGCCTGCCCGTGCCTCTGTCTAGGAGCAGGAGGGACATGTCGCTGCTTGCAGGGAGCCGCCTGAGATGAGCACAGCCTGGAGCCTGCACTCCTCACCTCCTCCCACACCCCAACCCCCTGCCCCAGCCCTGAGCCCCCTCCTACACCCAAACTCCCTCCCAGAGCCAGCACCCCTCACCCCCTCCCACGCACCAACCCCCAGCTCGGAGCCCCCTCCTGCACCCAAACACCTTCTGTGTGGGGATTGGTCTTGCTTTGAGTAGAGGGTTGGACTAGATGACCTCCTGAGGTCCCTTCCAACCCTGATATTCTATGATTCCCTCCCAGAGCCTGCACCCTTCACCCTCTCCCATGCCCCAATCCTCAGCCCTGAGCCCCCTCCTGCACCCAAACTCCCTCCCGGAGCCCACACCCCAATCTCTGCCCCAGCCCTGAGCCTCTTCCCACACCCAAAGTCCCTCCTGGAGCCTGCAACCTCTCTGCGCCCCAACCCCCTGCCCCAGTTCAGAGCCTCCTGCACCCCAAACCCCTCATCCCTGGCCCCACCCCAGAGCACTCACCCCCATGCCCCAACCTCCTGCACAAGCCTAGATTCCCCCTCCCGCATCCTAAACCCCTCACTTCTGACCCCACTGCAGAGCCCGCATTCCCAGCCCAGAGCCTGTGCCCCCTGCCTCAGCCCGGAGCCCCTCCCAAACTCCGAACCCCTCGGCCCTACCCCCCATCCCAGAGCCGTCTCCTGCACCCAAATCCCTCATCCCCAGCCCCACCCCAGAGCCTGCACCCACAGCCAAAGCCCTCTCCCCCCACACACACACACCCCAACCCCCTGACTCAGCCCGGTGAAAATGAATGAGTGAGGGTGGGGGAAAGCGAGCGACAGAGGGAGGGGGGATAGAGTGAGTGGAGCCAGGGCCTCAGGGAAGGGGTGGGACCTTGGGGAAGGGGTGGGTCAGGGGTGGGTCAGGGGTGCTCGGTTTTGTTCGATTAGAACAAAGGTTGGCAACCTTTCAGAAGTGGTGGGCCGAGTCTTCATTTATTCACTCTAATTTAAGGTTTCGCGTGCCAGTAATACATTTTAATATTTTTAGAAGGTCTCTTTCTATAAGTCTATAAAATATAACTAAACTATTGTACGTAAATTAAATAAGCTTTTTAAAATGTTTAAGAAGCTTCATTTAAAATTAAATTAAAATGCAGAGCCCTCTGGACTGGTGGCCAAGACCTGGGCAATGTCAGTGCCACTGAAAATCAGCTTGCGTGCCGCCTTTGGCACGCGTGCCATAGGTTGCCTACCCCTGGATTAGAAAGTTGGTAACCCTAATTAAGGGCTGGGCTGGATTCTCCACCACTGGCCATTTTAAAAATCAAGATTGGACATTTTTCTAAAAATAGTCCAAACCAGAATTGTTCTGGGGAAATTCTCTGGCCTGTGCTATACAGGAAGTCAGACTAGATGATCACAGTGGTCCCTTCTGGCCTTGGAATCTGAATCTACAATTGTATGGTTATTGCATAGCGTCACTGTAAGGCAGAGTTAAGGTTGTTTGAGTGACTTAGCTGTGCATTTCTTACCTTAATATGTCTGGATTTCTTGGAAGTTTAACCTTACCTGTGAATTCCCTGGGTTTGACATGTTAGCTTTGGCGAGAAATGCAAAATCTCTACTGTTTTTACCTCTAAGTGACTTATATGTACTCTCAACCTTAATTCCAATTAACTACATTTTTAATCCAGGAATTAAAAGGCGTAGCACCAACATTACTGTGACTAAGAGAGGTAGAGACATTCCCTGCTGGGTATTATTTCTGGCACTTCCTGCATTTCTCAGAATTCTGTTTACTCCTATGAAAACAAGCCAGTATCTGAATCGCAGTCAATTGATTATCTAACTTACAGTGGGGAAAGGAAGAGCAGCAAAATCCATACTCAGAGCATCCAGGCTTCTCAAAATCCAGATCTAAGAGTATATTAAAAGCAACCCTTACATAATAATCACGTGTCAAACACTTGCCTGCTCACAACTAATATGAAGACCTTGTACAGGGATTTTAACAATACTCTTACTACATCTACGGTTAGAGGGGAAAAAGTTAAATTTGAATGTGAAACCAAGCATCAATCGGTCTATTTTAAAAAAGGCAGGCATATTATAGAAATTTACGTAACGTCAGGTGTTCATATCTTGAAATCTTTCTTTCTTTATATAATTAGGTCTTGAAGAATAGTTTTCAGGATACGTGCAAAATATATAGCGTTTAGACAGGTGAATATATATTGTTAAACAGTTCAAACTATTTCCTACATTCTTGGTAAAATGTGTGTTCAGGAAGGCATGCTACATACCATATATATTTATAGTTATAGGGCCCGATCTAATTTTCATTTTAAACCAGTGGGAACCTTATGGAAAAGGGTATTACTAGAGATGTGTTATTGGCGATTCCTTTTAAGCGCACACCAATTAATTCTACAGGAAAAAAATATATAATGGTAATAGGACCTTTTAGACTGCAAATGTCAGCACCTAAAAAGGAAGGAAATGCCATGATCAAGGCTGCAAAGCTGATCATCCCGGCTGGGCACCTTCTTATGCCATTTACGTCTGTGCCAACTGGGCGTACGAGGCCCCCAAATCAGATTTCGACACACAGGTGTAAATGACACACCAGGTGCAAGGCAGTGGATTCAGATCATTCCCCTGCTCTGTGTGTGTATTCACTGCAGTTCAGTCTTTTTAAGTACATGAACTTGTTCTCAGATAATACAATATGAGACAAGCTTTTCTACAACCGCAGCCGGAGATGTGACTGCAGCATGCGTCGCACTAAGAGCAGCGAAGGAGCCTGAGGGGGCTAGTCTGTGCTGCACAGCTTCAACAGCTGTTGGTATATCTTCAATCACGCCCCTCGGCTGCAGCGCAGACCTACCCTTAGACACACATGTAGCTTCGTAGAATACAGTTTCATTCTTGAATCCTTAGACCTACAGGCAGATTCTCAGCAGCACCCAATGAGCAATGGGCTGCAACAGAGCCATTTGTATCTCCTCACTCATATGACGGGATTCGGCCCCAGCATTTTTTTAAGCAGCATGAGGGCTACTCTGAGCTATGCTAGTTACCAATGACCTCCAGGAGCCATTCAGTATCTGCCGATTGCCAGAACATTTGAAAACCACGTACTACGCATTTCTTTTCAGCCCACCGGCGCTGCCTTGCTCCGAGATTGCAATGCAGGCGATGGGGTAATTAAGCACAAAGCTAGCTTGCTGTGCTCGTGTGCGTAGAGCAGAGCCTAAGCTCTCTGCTACCACAGTAAATAGACATATATTCAGGGTGTTACTCCAAGGCGTGAAAATTTTGGCTTCCTTCAGCGGTGAGATGGGAAAACTGAAGGAGTGTCCTACCTGCTGTTGAGCTACTTTGCCTACGCTTAGGGGTCGGTTAAAACCTAAAATCACCGATACAACACAGCTCATACTAAAAGAACGGGGTTTATCCAATAAGCACTGCAAAAACATTGGCAATATCTACCCAATTCATGCTCCCTGGCTTGTATCTAAGGGCTGGTCTACCCAGAGCAGTACTGTAGACTACAGGGATATGATTTCTAAAGGGCATTAACATGTGCATTAATTAATTGGACTGTCTAGACCCTGCTGGTGCCCACTGTTTGAAAGAGTATGACATTAAAGTGTACTAGGGAACATTAGAGATTACTCATTACAATCAGACACCCCAAACCCGTGGAAAAAAAACAGAAATTGGGCTTGTTTGTTGCTTGTTGGCTAGTTTTTGGCTTGTAGCTTGTTGCTTCTTTTTTTTGATTGCCTCCCGGCAAGCAGGGGCAACAGGGGAGAGAGTCAGGGTGCACAGCGGGCCCACCACAGTCCCAGCTACATGCCGGGGAATCTAGTCACATAGAGTGTTGGGGTTCTTAGGGACCGGCTTGTTTTGGCCTTGTTTTGAAATGGGATTAGCTTGATTTTTGGCTTATTGGGCAAGTCGGGGTGCCTATTTACCGCGCGAAAGTTGGCCACTGTGATTACAATATATATATTACAGTATATATCAGGAGTGGCCAAACCTACTGACCCTCTGAGCCACATACAATAATCTTCAGACGTTCGAGAGCTGGGTGTGTCTGTTGGGGCTCGGGGCTTCTGCCCCATGGGAGCCGTGGCAGGCATGTCCCATGGGGCTAAAATGCCGAGACCCCTCCTCCCTGCTCAGCAGAAGCCCCTAGTCCCACCACAGGGCAGAAGTCTGGTTCCCCTTGGACTAATGGGGTGAGGGGTGGGATGGGAGAGAGTAAACGGCATTCTGGAAAGAGGTACCACAAAAGTATTTAGGTGCCTAACTCCAGAGGATCTGGGTTGGAAGTCCTTGAGGATCTGGACTGAAGTAATGTATTCCCACCCTGTGGTCCCCCTGCACCACAAGCAAGAGTGGAGTAGGGAGCGCGAATTGTTACCCAAAGCCCAATCCCTTCCCAGAGCTCCTCCTTGAGGCGGGACAGCGACAGGCCACCTGTCAACCCAGCTCAATCTAGTCCTTAGGGAACATTTTACAAGCTCAGCAAACAATCCTCTCCCTGTGTTCAGGGGGTGACTTTTCAAAGGCGTGTAATCCAGGCAACATAAACCCCTTTGCCTCCTGAGTCCAGCTATGCGCTGGTGCGTGAGGAGGGCTAGCTTCACGCCGACTTCGCCTTTTGGCCCCCGGCCAATGCGCCCGTGGGGAGCCTCGGAAGAGTCAAGAACGGTTTTAAACTGGGAAGCCGGTTGTTGGCCCCTCCTCTGGCTCAGAGCCGGCTGAGCTGCTACCCCGCCCATCACCAGACTTCTCCAACTTTACATAAGCCACCTTTGACCAACAAAATGTCAGCCCCAACAGTGAACATTTCAAATAGCTCTGGGCACACTGCAGGGGAAATCCTACAACCTATTTGTGAATAGTCCAGGAATCTCTGTTTTCGTCTATTAAAAAAACCTTCCAAACTGCCGCCATGCTGTTTCTGCCTCCTCCCATCACCATTTGTAATATTAGTTTGCTTGAGAAGTAACAATAAGAACACCTACAGTGTTTCTGTAGCACCTTCGACTGGTTGGCCTGAGCTGTTCAATATCCCTTATGTAGCAAAAAAAGAATGCAGGATTACCTTATCCCACGCACTCACACACAAGCCAATGCTAGTCTGGGGCCAGTGAGGGGGGTGGTTAAAAATTGCAGACCTACTTATTAGCAGGGCAGGTTTACACAGTGTGTTTAGAGTGAGTAGGAGGGAGCCAGGGAATTGTATGCACGGAACTCACTTCTGGATGGATGAGCCAAGGAGCAAACGGTGACTTTAACAGAAGTTGAAGTTTAGAGTCCAGCGCTTAGAAACTCTGCAAGGCAGGACCTCCAACTGCAGGGCTTATAGGCGCTTAGAAGTCCCAGCCGCAGAAGTGCTCTGCTCTTAGCTTGCAGAGTTTATTGGCACCGTATCTGGACCAAGTGGGTCTCTGTGCTCATGCAGATAGGCACGCTCCTTGCTTTTTCCTCGGGCTTGAGAGGATTTTAATAAAGATCAAATATGGCCCTTTCACAAACCAGCCCTCTGTGTGACCGACTGCTCTGTCACACACTTCCTTCTGGGAATGCTCAGGAAGAGTTCTCTCAAGACCTGGGCCTGTTTATTCACGGTAACTACCAAGGAAAGGCACTGCCTGCCCCCTCCGCCAGGGCCCATTTCTCAACTGGTGCCATCTGATTTCCCTCGCGGCCGGTTTCTGAGCGACTTACCTACATCAAACTCAAAACCCTTCTCACTGAAGGTGTGGCAGCAGCCGCCCGCCTTCCCATGCTGCTCCAGCACCAGCACTCGCTTCCCAGCTTTGGAGAGGAGCACAGCTGCAGCCAGCCCCCCAATGCCACTTCCGATCACAACAGCATCCAGATTCTCGGGGACCTTGGCAGCAGAGAAAGCTGAAGAAGAAGGAGAAAGTTGTCATCGACACATGGCCACCTCCAACAACTGGGTCAGTAACTCTCCTGCTGTCTTCCCTGGGTCATTCCTAGGACTAAACCTAAATTGGGCCGTAGTTTACGTTTTAAAGGACTTGTGTGTTAGATGCGGGCCCATTAGCATTCCCTGGCTGCTGTACAAATAGTACAGGAACTGCTGTTCTTTCCAAACCTGCTGGGACTGGGAAGTGCATGGCAGGTCATAAGGAAGCTGCTTCTCAGGATGGAGGCCCAGTCCCAGCTGTGCAGGTCCTGCACTCTCCAGTTTTGGGGAGGGGCGTTCTTGTAACAGGGGTGTGAGACTCTTGGCAGAAGAGCAAAGAGCTGGTTTACATATTCACCGTGTAAAGTGCAAGACTGTAAGATAGTTTTGTGATGGTCCTAGCTAAGCTGGCAAGATCAAACCCATTATAAAAGATGGGGCACTACCATGTATCCTGGCAGCAGATTACTCTCCAGAGAGCAGAGCTACTAAAGAAGTTTTGTCACCATTACAAATTGCCCCCGGAAAAAGCCAGGGTGACATCAGCCTTGACATTTTTTTTGGATGTGGGCACACATGACTAAGTGCCAAATGCCACACATGATGCTTGGTAGATCTGATGAAAGATAACAGGGCTTGGGGCAGGGTCTCTTCCTTCCCCATGATGTGGACAGAGAAGTGCAATTTCCAGAGGTGAAAATAGACACTGTTAATGTTCATGCAAGATTCTGTTCCTAGCTCTGCATTCCCCCCAGAGATGGAATGTGCCCCTCAGTGTTTTAAGAAAAGAATCTGCCCCAGAGGCAAAGGTGGAAGTGGGCAGGTGCGCAGGGAGAACCAAGGAGCAGAATTACAGCCTACCTTCCACAAACAGAACACTTATTTCCAGACTTTGGAACATGAGTGAAATGTATGTGAATGATTAAGCTGCACATCAGCCCAGTGATTTAGCATTACCTAAGAGGGTGTAGGCATTACCTGGGGGCAGTGAGAGTAGGTTATACAAACCACTGCATGGGATCATAGAGATTTAATTCTGAGTCACAGCTCTTTGACTACTATAGAGAAAGGAGAATTACCCAATCCAGGGTTGAATTAGGTCAGCAGAAAGGGATAGGGGTGCTTTCACCACAGGCAGAGGGAAGGCTGGAGGGTGCATACAAGTACTCCTGGCTATGGAGAGAGAGTGTGAGTGTGAATATATATGGGCACTGGCAGGTGAGTGGGTGTTGGTGGGTATGGGGTATATGCAGGCACTGGCATTCAGATATTGATGGATGTGGAGGGGTGCAAGTGGGCAGGCACTAGTGGGTATAGGGAGGGAGTGTGTGTGTGTGTGTGTGTGTGTACAAAGGTGACGGAGGTGGAGGAGGAGATCTGGAAAGCGGCTAGTGAGTGCACGGCTGTGCAGAAAGATACAGATCCCATTTCCCATCTTTCTTGGCTTGCCTCTGCCCAGACAGCCTGCCCGGGTAAGGGGCTGCTTTCCCTCTCTATACTCCCCAGCACCCCTTCCAGCTGTGACTGGAGCAGGTGCTGCCAGTACAAGCACTTTCAGGTACCTTGTTTGATAACCTTTTTCCGAACATCCTTGTCTGTCACCAGGGGGGCAGGTGGCCTCCTGCAGTCAGCGGAGAAAGGGTTGGGGGAGCTGCTGCCCCCGAGGAGCCTCCTGAGCACTGCGAGAAGCAGGAGGGCGAGCAGGATCCAGTACAGCCACATAACTGCTGTGATTTCTCTCCCAGGACTGCCCCTGAAACCTGGGCAGCCCTTTGAAAAGGGCACCTGCCCCTCCTTCCAGTGGGCTGTCCTCCGCTCTGGTTCAGAAACTTCCCCTTAAAGGCACAGGCAAGAATTGAATCTGTGCCTGAAACCCGAAGAGATTTCAGCACCTATTGAGTCTCCCTCTCTTGGGGTTAATTTTTAGGGCTTATTTACATGGGGAAACTGACCAGCACAGTGATCCCAGCATAATATCACTCTAGCTACACCAGTGTAATTCTCCATGTGGATGGTCTATCACAGGGGTCGGCAACCTGCAGCAGGCATACCAAAGGCGGCACGCGGGCTGATTTTTAGTGGCGCGCTGCTGCCAGACGGGGTCCCAGCTGCCAACCCCGCTCAGCCCGCTGCCGGCCTGGATTATGGAACCCCAGACCAGCAGCAGGATGAGCCGCTCAGCCCATTGCCGATCTGGGGTTCTTACCAGCCCCTTACCACCCGGGGTCCCGGCCACCGGCCCCACTCAGCCCGCTGCCGGCCTGGATGAACGGAATCCGGTCTGATACGCAAAACCTTTTACTGGCATGCGAAACCTTAAATTAGTGAAGACTTGGCACACCACTGCCCAAAGGTTGCCGACCCCTGGTCTATCAGTATAATTATACCAGTGTAGCTAGGCCAGTAAAACTCCCCATGTGTACGTGGATTTTGGGTGTTAAGAGTGCCTTTTTTCAGTGTAGTTTAAACCGCTTCCAAAGAGACGTGAGCTAAAGGGAATCCACATCACAAACGTCTGCTCAGTTCTCCTTGGTTCAAAGTAGGGTCGCCAACAGTCCCATATTACAAGGGACCTCCTGTATTTTTTCATCTCTGTACAACAAGATCGGAGTTGCTGAGTGCTGCAAGAAATACCCCTGAGGAATGCAGCCTGCTTGTTGTTATTAACGATGATAACAGAGTAATAACAGCATGGGGAGGAGGGCTGGGGCAGGGTGCTAGGAAAACAGTCCCTTCTTTGTGAAATCATTGTCGTTGAAAGCAAGGCGGTGCAGCTCCTTGCACTAAGAAGCCCTTTCTTCCAAGTGTTAATGGGGCATCAGAGTGAAATGGATTGTAACTGGCGAAAGGCCCCCAAACCCCAAAGGGCCCTGGCAGGCCCTTGCACGTGTCAGTGGGGCCAGGGCACTGGGCTGGCCCCCTGTACTCGATGGCTGGGGATGGCCGGGAGATGGGCCCCTGGCTAGGGCGCAGATCCCTTTAAGAGCTTCCCCGGACGGAAGCGTCGCCTTTTCGTTCATCCCGGATTGTCCCTCCTAGGACGCCGTAGATGTTGCCGCGCGGGAGGTGTCTGGGAACTGTAGTCGGGGAGGGGAGGCGGCAGCCGCGCCGACTGGGATCCGCGATGCCTTCTGGGAGAGAGAGGCTCGTGGAACCACAACTCCCGGCGTGCAGCGCAGGCGCCTGGCGGTGGAAGGAGCCGAGGTGGGGGAGAAAGCGAGGTGAGGGAAGCGCCCGGGGCTGGGGCTGCGAGGAGTGGCGGGCTCGCGGGGGGCGGGGCTAATGGGACGGCCGTGTGTGTGTGTGGGGGGGGGTGACTGGGGTTCAAAGGTCACGGGGTCTGCAAAGGGGCAGACAGGGAAAGGGGGGCTGCAAAGGGAGGTAGGGAAGCGGGTCAGGGATTTGCAAAGGGGGAGGGGTTGAGGAAAGGGGACCTGCAAAGGGGGAGCGGGGGTCTGCAAAGGGCTTAAGCTAGCATGCTAAAAGTAAAAGCATGCCTGCAGTGGCACATGCAGGGGTCAGGCCAGCCATCCACCATCCGTACATAACTAGGACTTTGGCCAGGATTGTATTCAGGCAGTCAGCCTGAAACATCGCAGCCCCACTGCTATTTTTAGCGTGCTAGCTTGAGCACAGCTAGCGTGTGTATGTCTACCTGAGCTGAGAATTACACCTCCCAGCTCCTGGGCAGACTAGGGTGACCAGATGTCCTGATTTTATAGGGACAGTCCCGATTTTTGGGGCTTTTTCTTATATAGGCTCCTATTCCCCCCCCACACACACACACACCCTGTCCCAATTTTTCACACTTGCTGTCTGGTCAGCCTAGGGCAGACATACACACAGTCTGAACTCAGGCCGTGAGGAGCATGGCCAAGCTTGCCCTCGTCCCTGGCCCAGCCCAGCCATCTGAGGGGCTCCAACCAGGGAGAAAGGAATTTCCAGCCCAGGGCTCATCCCTGCAAGTGACTGGAGCCAGCTGCTGTGCTCAAGCTAGCACACTAAAAATAGCAGTGGGGCTGCAATGTTTCAGGCTGACTGCCTGAATACAATCCTGGCCGAGGTCCTAGTCATGTACGGATGGTGGATGGCTGGCCTGACCCCTGCAAGTACCACTGCAGGCATACTTTTACTTTTAGCATGCTAGCTCAAGCATAGCTAGTGCGTGTACCTCTGCTAGAGCTGGGAGTAGCACCTTCCAGCTGAAGTGTAGACATGCTTTATCTTGGCTGCAGGGATTGATGCTTTATTTGCCTTATAAAAGGAGTACTGGCAGCAACCCTTGTAATTAGGTTGCCTAATGCTTCGCATTATAAAACAAATTCTTACAGCCTTTATTTGAAGGCTGTCACGCTCCCTGCACTGGACTTTGAAATTTGTCCTGGGGATAGTACTGGGGTCGAGGAGGTATCTTGTTGTTCCAATAGAAATGCATTAGTTTAACTGAAAATTACTATTTCCCATCTGTGGATAGAGCTTGTTTTTGCACTATGACTCTATCGTTGCATATGCACTACCCCAGAATCTGCATTTGATACATAGCTCAAGTTCTGGATGGGACACAAGCAAAATGCTCTTCCACCTGCTGCTTTTCCCCCATCAAAAATATTCTGATCCAGAGAGTGTGTGTTGCATGGGGAACCAGATACCATGAGCTCTAGACTCACTTCTTCCACAGACTGATACTAATAATTTTATACCCTTCACCACCCTTATTATTCATCGTGGCCTCACATCTGACTGAGAGACGGCAGAAACTTGAAATAAAACCTAGTTCTCTTAATATGGCAGTTCCAAATCCCATTCACTCAGCAGCACTGCCTCAGAAAGAAAGAACACCTGCCACATCTTTGCTCTTGATTGTGTTGTCTGTAAAATGAGGTGATCCGTGAATAGGTAATCCATTGCTTCGGTGTGTTATGCTGGACCCTCCTCTAATGTCTGGTTCACATAGGGTAAGAGCTTTGTCCGGCTACCAGCCAAACTAGTTCGTGCTTAGCTCGAGTAGTAAAGCTCTGTGTTGCGATGCTGAAGTTTAAAGGGGCAGGAAGAAGTTGTTACATTTGCACATAATAGAATTTTTTATCTTGCTCCTTTCTAACCCCTCCCCAGTGAATTATATGCAAAAACTACGTTAAACTGAGGGTTTGTAGCCACTGAGGGCCACTCCAGTGGCTCATTGCAGAACTGGCTGGATGCAGGTCTGCCACTGCCATGTTTCCTCCAGCCCCCAACGTGCCCCCAGTCTTTAGCCTGGTTCCTGGAATTCCCCCTGTGTTGGGGCAGATTTGTGAACTGGAATACAGATCATAGGCCCAGGAAGCTGGTTTAAGTCACAGTTTCCCAAACTTTTGCAGCATAGACTAGCTCTTACTTAAGTGATTTTTAGTAGTTATTTGTTAAGTGACAACATTAATGTTTTCTCTAACAAAACATCTTGAGGCAGCCCTGAAGCTATTTGCCAGGATGCATGACCATATTCTTCAGCACACAGCTTTGCAAACCTAGGTTTTGTTTTTGAGAGGGTGACATGTAGTTCCCATTCACTGCTGCCGACTTGGGTAAAGTATTTGGTCTTGAAGACTGCTACAAAAGAGAAGCATTGCAACGGATAACAGCATATCCATTGCTTTGGAATTCAACGGAAGATACTCCCTGCTGACACCCAGTAAAATTCTGGAAGTAATTTTATGAATGAATGAGACAATCCACACCTCAGAGCTAATTACACTCTCTGCAAACTCAGTCATGTATCACTATATTATTTACACGGAGGTCATGTTTTGAAGGTTTTGTTTGTTTGTTTGTTTTTGCAACCATAACAACTGGAGACTTAATATTTTTTAAAAATGAAAGCTGAGACTCTGAAGAACAAATGAGAGGTCTGTTAGCAGACCCGGGCTAGTCCTTTGCACTTTATGCACACCCCACACTGTGGGAAACAGATTTAAACAGACTTTTCTTTATTGTAACAACATTAGAAAGTTATTTGTGGTTTGAACTTTTCTTTAGAGTACTTAGCTTTTACTCTTTCACTATACACACACACAGAAGAAACAGAAGTTAAAGCAACTGAAACTTTGAAAATGAGGAGAAATTTTCATGTTAACGATTTTTCTTATTTCCTTTCCATTTGATTGTATCTGCCAGAACACCAAACTCGATGCTTGCACTGTGTCAGTATTATACGTGCATTACAGGAACTCGGGCTACTTTAGGAAGTGACTGGTGGTTTGTTTCCTGGTGACTTTGATTTCATTGTTTCATTAGGGCATGAACAGATGCACCACAGACACCCACCAATCTGAAGAGCAAGGTATCTTCCTTCCTCCGGCTGTCAAATCCATACCTGTGCGTATCTCAGATATTCTCATACTTTTCAGCAGCCTGAGACTAAACTCTAGCATTAGACACGTCTCTCTATATTATGTGCAGAGATCTGCATGATGGGCAACATTAGGAATTAATTGTAATTGCACAAAGAGTTGGGAAAGTCCCTTTGTGTGTGTGTGTGTGTGTGTTCCATTAGGGGCTTTCATGGCACCACTGTCCCCGTGTATGCATTTACAAAGCGGTATGGACTGTACTCTTCCCTAACTTTCACTGTTTGCAAAAGGCGTGAGCACTATCATACTGTGGCTCATTGTGACATGATACTGGTGCACATGGTGCCGGTGTTGGGCCTGGGACTTGCAGTTGTCAAAAAGCACAAACCTGTTGCGTACATGCTTGAATGTGAATCAGTAACTCCTCACTTAACCTTGTCCTGGTTAACGTTGTTACGTTGCTGATCTATCAGGGAGCAAGCTTGTTTAAAGTTGCGCAATGCTCCCTCATAACCTTGTTTGGCAGGTGCCTGCTCTGTCCACTGCTTGCAGGATTCTCTGGAAGAGCCGCCCCTCCTTGTGGGGATTAGAACTGGGGGGGCCGGCAGCCCCCTCCATCAGCTCCCCTAAATTCCCTGTAAGGTATGTGGCTCAGCAGCTGCCCAGCAGCTCAGCTGTCCCTCCCCCCACTGCTGTGCTGCTCCTGTCCTGCCCTCTGCCTTGGAGCTGCTCCTGGGAGCTTCCTGCTTGTTGGGGGATGGGGGGGAGAGGGGAGCTGATATCACGCTGTCCCCCTGCTCCTGCCCCCCACCCCCACCCCCGCTTTGTACCCCCTCTCCACAAAGCAGAGGAGGGGGACAGGGCTCAGGGACAGAAAGGAGGGAGCTTGCTGGAAGCTGTTGCTTCCTGTCTGAACTGGTTGATCTGCTTAAAAGGGCAACATACTGGAAGTGGGGTGGGCATACTTAAAGGGGCAATGCACGTCTCTCACTCATGCATGCACCCTCCGCCCCCAGCACTTTGGAAGTGAGCACCTGTGCAGCCGTGCGTGTGCTGTCAGGAGGAGGGAGTGCTGCGATCCAGCTGGATAGCGTGGGCTCATCATCATGTTCAGTTTTTGCAGGGAAGTGTTTGCAGCTACCGCCCTGCATCTCTTGTGTTTCCTCCCTCCTGGCTCAGTCCATGCTGCCTTGTAGAGTGTGAGACTACATTAACAACAGCATATTAACCCTTGAGGGCTCAGCCAAGTGCTAGTTCATCATTTAGCAGCAAAGCATTCCCGGGAAATATCCTACCCTCTGACTCCACCACCTCAACCAAGCTTCACAATCATTCATTGCGGTGTATAATATTAAACTGTTTGTTTACAATTGTTTAAAACTTATATTGTATATGTATATAATGCCTTTTGTATGGCGAAAATTTTTTCCCTGGAACCTAATCCTCCCCCCCACTTTAAATTAATTCTTATGGGTAAATTGGATTCACTTAACATCATTTCACATAATGTCGCATTTTTCAGGAACAGAACTACAACGTTAAGTGTGGTGTTACTGTACCAGAAAGCACGCTAGCTTAGGCCTACCTGCCCTTCTATATCGGCTTTTCTGGAGGCCTAAACAAGGGCCTCCCTAGTTCTTCAAACAGTTCTTTTCACGGGGGATGTGGGGGATAGATCCAAACTCTCCAAGGTGCTCCCCTGTTCCTTTACCAGCTTGTCTTAGGTGGGCTAACCCATTTCCTCCAGCAGTGACACCATTCCTCTACAAACCCTTCTTATGATGAGGGGCAGACTATTTCTCCCTGACTGGCTACCCCATTCCCTGTGCAGCTTGTCTCATGGCAGGGGAAAGGGTGAACTCAAGCAGCTCCAGCATGGGAATGCTGGGGAAACCTGTGATGGGTGAGCAGGGTGGTGGCTGTGGGCTCTTTACTGGGGGAACAATCCAGGAGGTCTGTGTAGCTGTTGCAAGTTTGTCTCTTGGCTCGGGGAGGATCTGGGAAGGTATCACATTGTGCTAGCCACAGAGAACCTTCGAAGGATTCCCTCGTTTCCCTGTACACCGCCCCGCACACAGTGTGTCACCAGGCTTTGGACATCTTCTGTGGTGTTGTGGCGTAACAAGAATAGTGCGTGCTGGGATATTTCCCAAAGTGAGAACAGGTCATTATGGCTTCAAGGAAACCTCAGGTGTGGGGAGGGAAATAGGTCTTTAAGATCCCTTCTGTGCTGAAGACCCCACTTCTCTGCTGCTGTTTGGGGTCACCCAGCACATTGGGCTAGAAAAAAAAATCCTTGAAAAACTACAGGAGGTGTAAAGGGCATCGCTCCTCCTGACTGTTCTCTCTCTGCGTAGATCTCGGTGCTGAAGCAGAATGGGCTCCTGCAGGCTCTGGCAGAGGGACCCAATGGGCGCACAGAAGCTGGTGAGCTGTATTTGAATGTTTCCACTTAATATCCTGTTGCTTTCCAATTCTGGAGGGGACCGACGTGCTCCAACAGTGGCTGTAACAGCATGGCGCTGCTCTTTCTGCCTGCTGAGCGAATCCTCTCCATTCTGCTGGTGGGCTTGGCCAGAATCTCACTATCCTCAGCCAGTTCACATTGTCAAGATCCTGATACTCTTGACCAAGTATTTCTCCTCATTGTCGCTAGACTGTCCAGGACCCCTCATGGCATTGCTCCAAGGCTTCGATCAGGCTTTCTGTCCTGTCCACCTGCTCTGAGATTGTCTCCAACATGTGGGTTTGCTGTTGTCCTGTCTCCCCAAAGCAACATCCAGTTTTTCTGTCTAGTAACTAAGCAAATGTCTCAGAGCCATGATTCTGAGCCTTTCTGCTGGGGAGCTGTGTCAGTGGCTTTTTTAATTCTGGAATCTCAATCAAGTGAATAGGGTTGTGCTCTCGTTTTTCTTCCCCCACAGTTCAGGCCTCTTCCTGTTCATGGAAGAGACGTGGTACACTGAACTTCCCTTCTGCAGTGTCCTGGGTGGTGTGGGGGAAGTCCGGCTGCTGAGTGGGACATGAAAAAGCTCTGTGGAATTCCCCTCTGACTTCCTGTACTAGCCCTTTTGCAGGTGTGCAGTGGAGAAAGGGCCTTACCCGCAGCACCCCTGAGAGAGCTAATCACAATCTCCTTCTATGCTTGCTGATAATCTCTCCTCTCTGTGGAACTGGGTGAGTTTGCTGCAGGCCTCTGGGCAGGAGCAGATAATCAAGGCAGGAGCTGTCAAGGAATCTGCTGTTGTTCAGCTTTATATTGGAGAGCGTCCAACTTGGTCTGTGATAAACTGGAAAATTAAATGAGACCCCAAAGGTGGCCAAGCGTAAGGTCACAGGAACTGTTGCACTTTTTATCTGCTGGCTGATGGAGAAACAAAGCAAACAGCTGGCCTGAGAGTTCCAGCTGTAGCTAACCCTCTTCTTGTCTCTTTTGCCAGATCCTAGCGCAGAGTTGCTGCAAGCCCAGGAAGAATGGGAGGCAGTGGAAAGTCTCCAGTCAGGTACAGATAACTGCAGTGATGCTTACCTGGTATCCTTGCCAGTTGGTACTAACTAAATCTCGTAGTGGCACTGACAAGGGAGACAGATGGTTTGTCAATGACTAGGGAGTTGAGGAATGGTTGGGAATGTAGAATGGGAAACTGAGTCACACATCCACCCAATTTAGGCTTAATCAGTTTTGCCTTTGTTTAATACAATTTCAGATAGAATTGTCGTCACTTAGTGTCTGGACATACATTTATGCCAGATAAGTAATAACAGACAAGACGGAATATAGGTAAATGGCCCCAAGTTACCGCATTCCGGGACACTGAGAAGTCCTCCTTTCCTCCATGTTGGTCATCATCTTCCCTGGTCTCCTGGTCTGGTCCTGTCTCATTCCTCAGTTTTTGGTCTGGCGTTTCTTCAGATTTTGTCCCATTTTCACATGTATTTGTATTGCATGTATTGTCGCATTTTTACATGCTCAATTACCTAATTTTCCTCCAATCAGCATTCAACACATTACCCATTGATATTTACATAACCCATACATCCAGCATGCACAAGCTTTAATCACCTAATGTCTACATTTTTCCTGCTAACTTTGCAGTTTCTGAGTCGGGTTGCCCTGGATCCCCCCTGTTTAAGTTTCCCAGAAAAGGGAGGGTTTGTTTATCATAACAGTACCTGTTTGTATCTCTTACTTACATCTTCCAACACAACCCATTACTTATCTTGCCAACAATATCATTTCAAACAAATAATCACATTATATAAAAAAGAAATTGACAAAAAAATACATTTATGCCATGCAAAGCCTTGGCCAGTGTGTTATCTTATCTGTATATTTATTCGCTATCTATAATTTCAGTTTATTAAAAATATAGCCAACAAAGCTTTCAAATCCTATCATTAGCAATTCTTCATTTTGAAGTTCTACATCAGTGTGTGTATATTATCTTTCCCGTAATATTTTAGGAGGGGGGTCTTGGAGAGCACAATAAGATTCTTTCATGTTAACATTTCTTATCTTGTACACAAGTTTGTCAGGGGATTTTTATTTGACTCAAAGTCCAAAGTTTTTCCTGTTACAAATTTTTAGATGCTCTGGTTTCTAGGCCTGGGGGTTGTTTTCTTCTTCAGTTTATTTTAATGGTACCCTTATTCTAAATCAGTCACCAGCACACGGTTTGGTATCTTAGTGCAGAGGGGGAGATAGTGACTGGTCTGGGGTCCTGATGCCAGTGTTAGCCGTGCGGTAAGGCTGCAGAGCTGGGGAATTGATGTCTTCAGAGGCAGTGAAGCACCACGAAGAGACTAGGGGGCTGAGACTGGCCCAGGCAATGGAGTGTCTCATTGGTTGATCCTGACACAAATCTTACTCTCCTGCCCTACTAGCAGGCCTACCTCTAGGACTGTGTCAAAGAAGCATTTGTAAAGCAGCTAGTCAGTGAGGTCTGTCCATCCAGCTTCCTGCCAGGTCTGGCCTGGTGAAGACGCACTGCGAATTGTATTTGCTCTGAAGATCCCAGTGTGGTGTGAAGATGAAGGACCCGATTCTCCTCTTGCTTATACAAGTTTTATGCTTGTGCAACTCCACTGGTTCCTTTGGAGCTGCTCTTGCTTCTCTGGCAGGAGGGGTGCTTGCAGATGTGTGCGGGGGCAGCCTGTGTACCAAGTTCTGTGGGTATGGATTGAGGTGGCAGGGGTCTGTGTGTACGCCTGGATTCTGGAGGCGCCTGCGTGTGTTTGGATAGTCGCTTGCCTGAAGGGGAAAGGCAGGGGTGTGTTCTGTGTTGGAGAGGGTTTGTGGGAGATGAAAGATGATGTGAGTCTCTGGAGAGTGTGTGGTGTTGTGAGGCCCCACTTCTCTTGGCCCTGCATTGTGCTAGGTGCTGTACTAACACACACAGTAGGAAAGAGAATCTCTGCCTTGAAGAGCTTTGTGTTTAATTTAAGACCACTTAAATGGGATGGAACCCACTCCCGGCAGGGCAGGGGTCACAGTAGTCACATTGTGTTGTTACGTAGGCATGGAGTGTGCAAAACTTGATGGTTCAGACTTCAGAGTCATCTAAAGGATTTTGTTTCTCACTATAAATACACCTCTACCCCGATATAACACGACCCAATATAACACAAATTCGGATATAACGCGGTAAAGCAGTGCTCCGGGGCAGCGGAGCTGCGCACTCCGGTGGATCAAAGCAAGTTCGATATAACGTGGTTTCACCTATAACGCGGTAAGATTTTTTTGGCTTCCGAGGACAGCGTTATATCGAGGTAGAGGTGTACTGCATATAACCATCTACATTCAAAGGATGTTAAGGTTGCAAAGTAAAGGCCTCAAAAGTTAGGAAATGCTAGAATTGAGATTGCCCATGCAACCTTACCTCTGCCACCTTGTGCGTGTGCCTGATGACATAGACTTCAATTACCCGATCACATACTGTTCTTGCCATGAGATCTATGCCACTCTCCTTGCGGTTCTGGCACAGAGGTGGACAGCAGGCATGGCCAGAGTGTGCTGTGTTCTGCCTATGCTCAGCTGGTAGACGGTCTCTTAGAGGCCATTGCCAGGGCTGGGCAAAGATCCAGGGGTACATAATTTTATAACTGGCTGGGCATAGCAGAGAATTGGGCCTGTAGACCTTGAACCAAATCGGTGTGGCTGATGCAGACTCTGCACAGGTGCCTCCATGTAGCCGAAACTTTCCTCAAGGAGAGAGGGGCTGTTTTGGTGACATGCCCAACATCTGAAACACACCCCTCCGAAATGTGATCACCTTCTGTGTAATGTTTCCCAATAGCATTGTCTCGGTGATCTTCCAAACTCTGGGCTGTCACCACGGACCAAAGTCCCACGGATATCACAGATGCTCTGAGCATGCTCCCACTCTCCCCACTCATTCTTCTTATGAACCAACAGGGGAGGGGCCCTGGCAAAGAGAATCTGAAATTGTGACCGTGTCCATTTCTTGTCCAAAGTGGTGTGGGCAAGTTGAGTGGGGTGACCAGCGCATCCTACAAGCTGTGTGTCTAATGTTATGCATGCAGGTCTAAGTTTGGACGCAGGTGGAAAAAAATATTGACTGGAGAAGATCTTAACACAAAAGAGAGATTTTGTGGGAAAGTGAGGGGCCTGGCCTGCCACGAGCACAGCATCTCTGTAAGGCCAGTAGGCAAAGTTTAGCATCACTGATGGGGGAGGGAAGCTGGTCAGAGTGCAGGGCTTTTTGTGGAGCAGGCTGTGACTCTTTCAGTGTAACGAGACTTGTCGTGAATCCCAGGCAGGGCTGTTTTTTTTCATATTTGCAGGGATCGTGGGGACGTCTGCAGGTCACGTGCCCCTGATTGCCTTCAATGAAGCACTGCAGTATTTCCAGACAGCTGACCTGTCAGAGTGCAGGGTATGTACGAACCACTGGGATTAAACGATGTAGCGTTATGCGTGTTCGTAGCACTGTGCAGACAGGAACTCATTAGTCCCTGGGACGCTTCCCTGCAGTGAGTATTTTACTGAGGCGCAGGGAGGTGAAGTGGCTTGTGCAAGGCCACACAGTGAGGGTGGGCTGGGCTGAGATTAGACCTCAGGGTTTCCTGGCCAGAGGCAGCCTCCCCCATTTTGCCCGTTTCCTATTATGCGGTCTTCTGCCCAATCCCAGTCACCCCCCCCATCCGCTTCCAGTCTGTCCCTCTCTGGTCCGATCCTTCCCAGCTTATGCCTGCCACTATTTCTGCTCCTTACCACCCTGCATTCGAGTCAGATTGCTTTCTCCTCTGTGTAGCTTGGGCGCTAAGAGGGAGAGCACTGGTAGCACAGGAGGGAGTCGTCTTTCACTCACTTCTGGTGGTTGGTGCCCCAGTGCCTGTAAACTGGGAGGAGCAATTCCAGGAAGATTGGTGTCCAGCCCCTTCACTTCTGGACTAGAGCATGCTCAGTGCAACAGAGTGCAGCGGCGACAGTCTTACAAACCTCTTCTGAGCACGTGCAAATGGGGATTTACAAAGGTGTGTAATGCACCTAAATCTTGGTGAATTTTCATAGAGATGATAAAAGGCACCTCTCTGACCCCACGTCTTCCATGCTGCCAAATTTCAAGTCCTTCCCGTGAAGCATAGAGATGCTAGAGCTTCTTAAAGAAATAGTTGTACGATTTTTTTTAACGTTGACTGACCACTCTATTTTTCTTCTAACTTCGTTTTCAGAAGCAGCTGAAATGTTTTTGCTGTAACTTTCCAAAAATGTTCGGTCTGAAGTCAAGACCAGGCATGGGAAATTTAATCTCGAGAGGTTAAAGTTTGGCAAAATCATAGGCAACTGAAAACAGGGTCTTGTAATGGAAAGTGTTAGGCAACCTCAACTCTTGTTGTCACTACGCAATTAATTAACAAATTCCCTTGCGAAACAAGATTTGCTGCCATGTTTTCTCCCAGATGATTCCAAGGGAGACTGCACCACATACCCTGACACCTCTCTTTATGTATCATCTTTTTCTTAGAAAAAGATCCAGCCGACAGTGCAAAGGCGAGGGCTGTCTGCTGTGGCTCACTTCTTCTTCGGCCCCCCGCGGCTCCATCAGCAGCTGCAAGGCGAGCGGGATCTGGCCCTGGCGATAGCCCAGTGTGAGTATTCCCGTCTAATGAGGAGGATGAGCTCTGCCCAGCCCGTTTAATCAGCCTCCCTCGGGTGATTGTTTTTGATTGTATATTCAATGATTGAAGTGTGATCCACCCCTCCCCTCAGCTGGTGTCCTGGAACGCAGTGCCTTCCCCTGCACTCCTGCCTGCATACCTTGGACTGAGGACTTTCAGGAGCCATCTTGTGCCCTCTCTCCCTGTTCCCTACACACCTCACTAGCATCCTCCCTCTCCATCAAACCAGACATTCTGAGTCACTGGGTCACAAATTCTTTCTGCAAAAAGAGGCAGTGTTTGTATTGGGGGCTCTTTATTGAATAGGGTTTGAATATGACCCCTGGAAACACCTGCTTCCTGCTGGGAGATGTCAGGCTTATCAAGTACCAAATCCCCACTAGGATCCCCAAGATCATTGTTTGCATGAAGATTTGGGGTGGTCTCTGAAGGGGCTTGGCAGGTTTAGAAATCTCTTCTCCTCATAAAAGAATCAGGGAAGTCAGATGTTGTGATCTTTATATGTCTAGCTGGTGTGTGCTAAGAGAAAGGATGGTCCAGTGTTTAAAGTGCTAGCCTAGGACTTCCCTTCTCCGCCACGGACTTCCTGTGTGGCCTCAGGCGAGTCACTTCATCTCTCTGTGCTCAGTTCCCCATTGTACAATAGGGATAATAGCACTGCCCTACCTCATAGGGCTGTTGTGAGGATGGATCTATTAAAGATCATAACGATTTCAGATACTACGTCTGTGAGGGCCAGATAAGTACCATAGATAGAGGGAAATAAATGATCCAAACTTTGATCAAGTTAAATGAACTGTTGTCACAGAAACATAAGCACTGTCTCACTGGGTCAAACCAGTATTCTATTCTATTCTAGTTCTTGTACTGTGCTCCCCACCGTAGTATCTGCGCACCTTCCAGCAGTGCATTAAGCAACTTGACTGATCTGTCCCATGGTATTTGTTCTCTCATCCTCTTCCAGGGGGGAAGAATTGTGCATAGTGAAGTGGCTTGTTTTGGTTGGTTTTTTTTTTGTTTAGTTTAAATACACACGTTGCTCTGTATTCATGTTAGAGAGGGCATAGCCAAAGAAAGGACCTCGTCCTGGGAGCGGACGGTAGGAGGATTGGGATGGTCCCTAGTTTCTTGCAGAATTCTGAGGCTGGCCCCTGAGAAAGTTCTGTTTCCTGCACAGAGGCTCTTTACCCTTAAGGGGGAGCTCCATTGTGCAGTCTCTCTTTTTCAATGTCCAGCATCAGCTGTGTCATCGGAAGGTGCAAAGGACCCCTGCACCAGGCTGTTAACCTACCTACAGGGAAAGACTCTTTCTAACGCTATGCAGTATGAGGATTGGCTTGTGCTCTGAAACTTGGAGGTTTCCATCCCTTTCAGAACTCCTTGGGTTTTTTCCTAACTGGATGTTCCTGCTATCCACATAAATGTCTAGTTCTTCTGTGAATCCATTTAACCTGTACGGTTTTCGGTTTGGGGTTTTTTTTGCCATGTCTCCACGTTGGTGCGTTAGAGAAGAGGGATGTTCAGTGTCACAGAGAGATGATCAGTGTTTTCCGTACAGGTGGCTTGGATAATAATCAGAAAGTGCACATGAGGATCCTGCAGACCATCTACAAGAAACTAACAGGCTCCAGATTCGATTGTCCCCGTTACGGAGCCCACTGGGAAGAGCTGGGCTTTCAAGGTATGGTGAGGCAGTGAGGAGAGGGTGGGCTCTGCAGTACAGAACTTTGAGGGTGGGGTCCCCAGCTATCACTCCGGCCTTGTGGCTGAAGTGACCCAACACTGACTTAAAGGATTCTGGGTTTGTTACCTCCATCCCCCTGCAGCTGCTCTACACTGTATGCTTTTCATTGCAGCTGCTGATCTGGCATCTGTCGCTGTCTCAGCCAGCTGGACAGTCAGATGCTGATATACCAGTTTCTGGTGCCACCACTGGCATAGCTAGTAATGGCCCAGTGAGATGCCACTGGCATCGCTGGTTCACCATGTGTTCCTGGTTGGCCACTGCTGTTTGTTTGTTGGTGATCTCTGAATAATAAGCTCTTTCCGAGGGTTTGATTTAGTCAGGAGGCACTGGTTGCAACTCCATAGCTAAGGCTGCATTTCAGTTTGCATATAAAGCAAGGATTCTACCTCTGTTTTGTGTATTAAAAAAACACAGCACTTCTCTTCAGCTACAAAACGATTTTCTAAGATGTTACAAATAAATCCATTAATGAGAGTTGCACTTTTATTAAAAACTGGCTTCTTTAAGAAATTTAGCATGTGTCAGTCTTTTCTTTGTCTGGAATGGGTTTAACAACAGAATAACACTGACTCTTCAAGCTCTCCATGTAGTTAAAGTTAATCAAACTCTTGTGCCTAGCCTGCATTTGGAGAAATTAAGTTGCAATTAAGGAAAATTGTTAATGATTGTTGTATCTAATTGCTATGATTATATGGAATATGGCCAGACAAAGGGCTGGTCTATGCTACAAAGTTAGGGTGATGTAAGCCACCTTGCACTGACCTAGTTGTGCATGTGTCTACCCTTAAATTTGGTTCCCATTGAGGCGAGCGCCCCATTGTAACACCATCTCTCTGAGCTGTGTTGAGCCCTGGTCAATTAACTGAGGTCGATGTAGTGCGAGTGTAGACACGGCATTACCTATGTCAAACGTAACAGCCCTCTAGCAGCTGTCCAACAATTCTTGACCCTCACTGCTCTGGTCACAATTGTGAACTCAACTGCCAGGGGTCATAGAGACCAGAGGGCCGGCTTCCCCAGCACCTTAATTGAAATGCCTTTTCCTGGGGGGAGGGATAGCTCAGGGGTTTGAGCATTGGCCTGCTAAACCCGGGGTTGTGAGTTCAATCCTTGAGGTTCCATTTAAAGAACTGGGGTAAAAATCTGTCTGGGGATTGGTCCTGCTTTGAGCAGGGGGTTGGACTAGATGACCTCCTCCAACCCTGATATTCTATGATTCTATGAATGTCCATTGTGACGACCACACCTAGCAGCTCTCCATTGTTGTATGCAACTGCCCAGCCACTCATGCTGGCTACACGCTCCAGACACACACTGGCCTAGAGCAGACAGGAGATACTGGATCTCCTGGGACTGTGGAGAGTAGAGGCTGTATGGGCACGGCTACAGACCAGCCGTAGAAATGGGGAGATCTATGAGCAGATTGCATGGGGGATGCAGGAGAAGGGGTACGACAGGGATCAGCAGTAGTGTCGTATGAAAGCGAAGGAACTGAGGCAGGCATACCAGAAGGGTGGAGAGTCCAACAGTCAATCTAGTGCTGAGCCACAGACCTGCTGCTTTTACAAAGAGCTGCATACCATACTTGGTGGAGACCCCACCACCACCTCACAGACCACTCTAGGTTCCGCTGAGGAGCCCGAAACACAGACCCCTGCCATGAACAGCACAGAAGTGGAGGCGAATGGGAGACATGCAACCAGCAGGGTCCAGCTATGCCACAATCCAGGACCTGTTTGAGACGCCCCCACAGTCCAGTGTGCACGGGCGACCCAATGCCGGGGAAGGAACCTTGAGTAAGTGTGTAAATGTATTTCACATTACAATGATGTACCGATAGTGCTCCCAACTTAGCAGGACATTGCTATCAACTTTTTGTTCATTTATTCATACCAGAAGAGGTAGCAGAACAACCAAGAGAGGTCAATATTGGCTCTTCAGTCCCCTGTGGAGTTAGGCAGTGGGTGCCATGCATAGCAGTTTGTTTCATGTACACAGGGATGGCTGTTGAATCTTCCTGAGAGATCTTGATGAAATTTCCATGGAGGTATCTGCAATCCTCTCCCAAAGGTTTCTAGGATGACAGCCTTTTTTCCTCTGCCATTGGACGCTTTCCCATGCCGATCGGTGATAACTTCAGCAGGCACCATGGCAGTAAACAAGCTAGTGGCGTATGGGCTCAGACGGCTTTGGGACACCAGCAGCAGCTGTGTTTTCTGTGCCTTTGTTATCCTCAGGAGTGAGAGATCAGTTACAATCATCACCACCTGTGGAAAGTGCTGCCAGTATTCAGCACCAGTACCCTGTAGTCCTAGTTTCATGCCACTGAGCAATTCCCTCGCCCCTTGCAGGCCATAGTAACCACAGTGGGTGCTGTGAATGGTGCTTAACACAAGCACTCCGAAGCAGAAGTGTCAATAAGCAGGTCGGGTTTAAAACTGTAGGGGAGCCAGGGAAAGGAGTTCTGAACCTGAACTTTTGCTTTCTGTTGTGACTATGCTAACAACAGTACCTCTGTGTGCTTTATCTATAGCCGCTGCCGTGGCCTTGAGGGGTTCCCCCTCCACACCTGCAGGACGCCTGAAGCACATGAGAAGAAAGACGAGGACTTGGGATGATATGTTCAGCGAGATCTTGCAAGCCAGTGCTGCATCAGATTGTGAGCAGAGGGCATGGAGGGTGAATATTGCAGACTGTAAGGAGAGGGAAAGAGTGGACAGGAGAGAGGTCCAGGAGTCCCAGCAGGCAAAGGAGAGGGAGATGCACCAGGATATAATGTTGCAGACTCTTGAGGACCTACAAGTTCAACAATAATGGGCTCGCCTCCCTATGCAGCCCTTGGAGAAATTCCATTTTAGCACGTCCCTACGTCCCCTCCCCCCCCTCAACATTCCACTGGGCCTCAGGGGTCCCATCCCTACCCTTACCACTTTACACCAACGGACAGTAAGGACAACCACAGCTTCACATACACTGGCCTGTGAGAGCCACAGTTGCTGTATGTGTAGCCCAAATGGACAGGAATGTTCTTTCTCCTTGTTAAGCTCTGTTCTGTTAATTTATTAAGGTTTTAATGTACGTGCTTTTAAATTGCACAGATTTTTTTTTGCACTGGTTTTGTTACTCAATAAAATTATATTTTTGGGATAATAATTCATCTTTATTAATTCCCAACATGCGCTGCAGAATGCCTAGCAGTACTGAAAGCACCCATTTACTTTGTACGGTGTGACACAACTCATAGGATCAGTGACAACACAGTGCAATAATTGTAAATGTACAGCAAGCACCGCAAAATTAATAGGTGCCTCAACAGTGTTCTAGTCATGGATGTACACCTAACAGGCCTCAAACCTGCAGGGCCAGGTGGAGCACAGTCCATCACAATGCATTATTGTGGCTTACTGGCAAAGGGTTTTTCAAGGCCTTCTTCAGCTGTATAGCTCCACATTGAGCACTTCTAATAGCCCTTGTGTCTGGCTGTTCAAATTCAACAGACAGCTGCTCCACATCCACCTTCCACCCGGCAGCATCTTTTCTTCCTTTGCCTCACAGATAGTATGCAGGACACAGCAGGCACCTATAACCACTGGGATGTTTTTCTCATAGAGATCCAATCAGGTGTATAAACAATGCCAGTGTCCTTTCAACTTACATTCAGCTGTCATTCTACACCAGCTGAGCTGGCAGTCGAATCTTATCCTTGGTGCTGCCAAGGTGGCCAGTGTATGGCTTCACGAGCAAGGGGTAGGCTGCATCCTCCAGGATCACTATGGGCATTTCAGCATCGCCTGTGGTAATCCGCTGGTCATGAAAGAAAGTCCTTGCTTCCAGCTTTCTGAATAGTTCTATGTTCTTAAAGATGCACCTTCCCTGACCAGCCAACATGGATGTCAGTGAAGTGTTTCCAGTGATCAACCAGCGCTTGCATAACCATAGAAAAATAGCCGTTTCTGTTCATATACCCTGTGGCAGGGTGGGCTGGTGCCAAAATAGGGATTTGCTGCCAGCTTTTGCTGCACGGCAGTTCAGGAACTCAGTTGCCACAAATCCATCCACTATGTCCTGCACGTTGCTGAGAGTCGCAGTCCTGCATAGCAGGAGACAGTTAATGGCCCTGCACGGTTGCATGACAACAGCCCCTCTGTGGATTTTCCAACTGCAGAATGATTTTCCCGCTGACCTGTGGAAATCCGACATTGCAAGTTTCCATGGTGTTATTGCCACTTACTTCTCTGCTGTCAGTGCAGCTCTCAGTCTGGTGTCGCTGTGCTGGAGGGCTGGGGTGAGCTCGGCACACAGATCCAGGAGTATGGCCTTTTGCAGCCAAAAGTTCTGCAGTCTTTACTCATTCTATCAAAAAACCTGCATTATGATGCGATCCCACCAATCCGTGCCCGTTTTTTGAGCCCAGAAACGGCGCTCCACCATCTACAGCCTCTCTGTGAACGAAAGTAACCATCTTGAACTGGCTTTCGTTATGTCCCACAGCTATCTGTCGTCCATGAAAGCATCATGTTCCCTGCTGATTCAGTTCTTGCGCCTCTGCAAATACCAGAGGATCGTGTACCATATGCATGCAACTCTCACAACAATAATGCAGAGCTGTGCAGGCTCCATGCTTCTGTCAGAGATGGCAGACAGTGAGGAGAGCCACGTGGGTTCATGGGATTTTTAGAAAAGGCATGAAAATGATGGGATATGGATGACATTCTGGGATGAAGAATGTTGCATGCTGGGAAGCTGACCCTTTGCTCCTGGCCACCCCTGTGTGACTTGTTTCCACCCCACCATAAATTACCAAAATTTTCCAAAAGACAGTGCGCTGGAAGGTGGTGATTTGCAAACTGAGATATCTACCCATGGTGCATCGACACAAGCACTCCTGGTGAGTGCACACATCGCTGACACAAGCAGTATACTAACTGCGGCAGCTTTATGCCAGCATAACTTGCATTGGCCAAAGTTTGTGATGTAGATGTGTCCTAAGGGAAACGACTTGGGCAACTGTTAAGTGACATCAGAACTAACCCACCAATCCTCACATTTCCTCTATAGTTAATTTGCGTGTAGCAATTCCATTGGTTGTACTTGCTGGGCGCAAATTAATTCTGACTGTCTTGTATTCAGAGATTAACTCCCTGATATTGGTTTGAGTGGCCAGTTAATTTTCTTTAGTCTTGTCTGCTTTACTGGCACACATGGAGTCCTTTTCATGCTACGAGCCTAAAACGCTCTTGGATGTTCCTTGGTGATGGTGGTGGTGGTGTTTTTGTTTGTTTGTGTTTTTTTTTAATTTTCAAATTCTTTGGGAGGTATCCATCCTCTGGTCCCTGTGCTCTGCTTTTGGGGATGGGGGTTGAAATGTGTTTAAGGAGAGAATGGAGATAGCTTATTCTGTTGTTCCTTCAGAGCCATAGATGCCTATTCAATATTGTAAACACATTTGCTTGCTAGTTTGTGCTATAAAGTGACACCAGGGAAACTGCCATGGGGTTTTCGTTTTAAGGAGAAGATGTCACGAATTCCTTTGCTGCCTTGTACTGTGTAGATGCTGCTGTTTGGCACAGGTTGTAGCAGATACAGCGTGCCCTAAATGAGCTTGTGTCTTGTGCTCCTGCAATAAAAAATGCTTTTGTTTTTATACTTAAACTCCTTGCAGTCTGTGTGTCCTCGGTTACATAACAATAATAATAGCATGCTCTCGTATAGTGTTTTTCATCTAGAGATCTCCAGGCGCTTTACAAAGAAGGTCATCTTTAGCCTCATTTTACAGATGGGGAAACTGAGGCAGAGAGCGGTGCAGTGACTTGCCCATGGTTACCTTGCAGAATTGAGACTAGAACCCACGTCTCCTGAGTTTGTCCAGTACTCTATCCACTAGGCAGTACTGCTTCTGTTCTCTATTTTCCATTACCTGAAAGTGGGTGAACGAATGGGGGGAGAATGGGACATGATGGGACTAAGCAACATTGCATCTCTAGCATGGTGGTAGCGTAAGGAGGGTTGGCTGAACCAAAATAGGTAGTGGGTGACAGGCAGGGAAGACCATGACAGATGGTCCTTTTCTGTGGCTGGGAAGGAGGATGGAAAGCGGTGGATAGGAGAGAGGTAGAGCATAGATGACGAGAAACAGGGATCGATGCTTCTGCTTCTTCTATAGTTATATCTGCCCATTTGCATATGCTAATCATAGTTCCCAGGAGAAAGTTTTCCTCAAACTTCTTGAAACCTTGTCCTCCCATGTCGCATGTTTGTTGGTTGATGGAGTTACTTCGACTTGACTGTCAGCAGCAGATCCTACCTTAATGTCGACGACAGCTGAGAGACAGTACAGTCAGTGTTTTCCCCCCGTCTGTGAGGGTTGGCAGCTTTCACTAGTCACAGTGACACACGGGGTCATTGGCACGGCAGCTTGAGGTGGAATTTCCTGAGGGGGTAGACGTGTGCATGCGAGCGTTGATCGTGCTAACATGCTACAAATGACAGTTTAGTGGCAGTGCGGGCAGTGAGACGGGCTAGCTGCTCACGTACATATCTAGGATCTCAGACAGGATTGTACTCAGGGTGGCTAGCCTGTCTCGTTGCCTGCGCCGTTATGGTTATGCTGCTATTTTTAGTGTGCGAGCTCGATCAGCACTAGCGTGCACATGTCTACCCAAGCTGGAAATTCACCTCCAGCACCAGTCCCTTCTGTGTCATGTTTGGAGTGCTACGTGACCATCATCGTCTCCTTTTTTCCAGCGCCCGGGTTGGGTAGGCCGATGTTATGTGCTGCCTTCGCCCGTGTCTGTTTTGAGCCTTTTGGGGCACGACTATCTTCTTGGATGTCCACGACTCTCTCTCCATGCAGTCTTCCATAGAGAACAATTTTAGGCAGCTGGGACAGGGTCATTCTAGCAAGATGGCCCAATCGTTGGAGTTGGGACCTTTTGATGATTGTAGTCACTTTTTCAGGCTTCTACAGATGTAATTATATCATAGTCTACCCATCCTTGCCATGCCTAGGAGCAAGAGAAAGATGAAGGAAAGTGTAGGTCCTCTACTTAGCAAGGAAGGAGAGCTAATAATGGACACTACCAGGAAGGCTGAGCTGTTCAATGCCTATTTTGCTTCAGTTTTCACGTCATCTCCAATGTTTGCAGCTTTTGCACCAGACACTTTGTCAGTACCTACATTTCACCACCATAAGTAACATGCAACTCTTATTGTACCCACATTAATCTGACTTTAGTTGTCGTGGATGCTGAGTTAAGGTTCCAAACATTTTATTCAGGCATGCAAACGTTCTGCAGTTTACTAAAACAGTCCTCTGAATTTGTAAACTCATGAGCTTTTGCTTGAAGAATTCAGTGGGTTCTTTTGTAAAAATGATCTCCAGTTATCCAGAGTCTTCCAGGCTCGATAGGATGGAGAAGAGCTGAATTCTATAATTTAAAAAATAAGCATTAAAAAACAAACTTACAAACCCGTAGCAACCTGCCTACCAAACAACAAAATGCAATCACCTCATTAGTCATCATAAAAACACAAATCAAACAAAGCACCAACCCCTTTTTTTCCCCATTTGGGCTCCAAATGGCTCGCTACTCCCTCCTTTTAATGGTCATAGGCACGTCCCAGAATCCTTTACTAGCTGGTGTGGCAACTCTTCTGAAGCGTCAAGTGGCTAAAAAGCATTCTGGTGCGTGCTTGGGCCTGAGCCCACCGGAGGGGAAAGTTGGTCTGCAAATGGTGGATCCACAGAGGAGAGAGGAAAAGGTAAGAAAGGGGAGGGAGGTTGTGACCCCTCTACTGCCTGGCTCCATGGAGCAGTGTGGGGAGCCTGCCCTGGCATCCAGTTAACTTCTCCTGGATATGAAAACTAGAGAGCAAGAGCAGCTGCAGGCAGGTCCTGGCAGACAAGGGAGACAATATATCGGATGCCCAGTTGCAGCAAAATGGTGAATTCCATGGTGGAAATGCAGAATTCAGTGGCTGATTGGGGGAAAATGCCAATTCCACGAGATGAATGGGGCAGTTCACACCACTTAGAGCCGTTGTCGCAGGCTGACTGCAAATTCAGGCAGGTATCACTGCATCATTTAATACCTGGTTGATATTTTTGAGGTTTTCTCAGCAACCATAAGGACTGGCAATGGAAAGGTTTGTCAGAATGTATATCGTGCTCCAAAGCAGGCACATAATAAGACAGGGAGAGCATATACTGAGTGATTCAGGACAGGAACATGCACGGCTTACCTGGCTGTATGTTTTTATATTAAAGGTCTGGATCCTGGGACAGACCTGCGTGGGACTGGATTGCTCGGATTAATGCAAATTCTGTATTTTGTAATGGACTCTCGGACATTACCCCTCGCTCGAGACGTTTTCAAGCTGTCCCAGCATGAATCACAGGCATGTCCTTCCCTCTTTAACTCTGACTCTGGATTGGTATTTATTTATTATTATTAAACTTCAGGGAAAGGTAAGTGTGGAATCCTGCTTTTTGATTGGCTGTTAGGAAAACTCTTTCACGTCCCAGATTCTCTGCTTCATTCCGTTTCTGATCTATGGTGCTGTCTTTCCACAGCCCTGATAGACGTTGGCTACTTTGCACCTTGAATAAATCTGACGTTGCCAATTTCACAGCCTCCCTTTAGCCAAACTTTAGTCTCATTAGTCAAACAATTCTCATTTATAAAATGTTCCCCATGGTGCGTGTTAATTTTATTCACTTGTTTTACACCCATCATTGCTTATTCTGTTTTGGTGAGGGAGAAGATGTTTAAATCAAAGACAGGCCCAAATCATATACCAGAACCAAACCCCAGCTATGGTTGGTCATAGGCTCTTCAATCAAGCAGACAAAGCTATAACCTGATCCAATGGCTGGAAGTTGAAGCTAGACAAATTCAGACTGGAAATAAGGTGCTAATTTTTAACAGGGAGGATAATTAACCATTGGAACTATTTACCAAGGGCCATGGTGGATTCTCCATCAGTGCAATTTTTAAATCAGGATTGAATATTTTCCTAAAAGATCTGCTCTAGGAATTATTTGGGAGGAATTCAATGGCCTACGTCATACAGGAGGTTGGACTAGAAGACCACAATGGTCCCTTCTGGCCTAGGAATCTATTAATCCAAATCCACACTTTATATCTTCATAATGGGAATGGGTGGAACCAAACCCTCAGATTAAAATGTGGGTTCAATAACTGTAGCCAAACTGAGGGTCAGGGCTGATTGGGTTTGGCCCAATGGAAAGAGAGGTTTGAGCTGCAAACTCTGACTCGAGTCTGGTGATATCAATAAATATGGATACAGAGTGCGAAGGAGCCCCAGTCATGGATCAGGGTCCCACTGTAGTAGATGCCGTACAAACCGAACAAAAAGATTGCTCCTGCCCCAAAGAATTTACAATATCCAGGGTTTAGATCTGGACCCATCTCTAACTAGAACAGAGACCTAAGGATGGGCATTGTCCAGGTGCTGGAGGGAAGAGGGCCTTATCCGGGAGAACAGGGGTGGAATTGCTGATTTCATTCTGTTTCTTTTCCAGAATTTCCCTTTCTGTGTCATGTCTATAAATATCACTCGCATCGTGATCCAGGCCCTGAGGGAAGAACATCTTTCTCGGTGAGTTCACAGCCCAGTGTGGCCCTAGAGCCCTGTGTGTAGACCCCAGGCTGCATTACTAAAGGCTCATCTACACTTCATGTACCACCATGCCAGGATACCCAATTACCACTTGGTTTTGACGTGCTGCTTTGTAGTGCAGGTGGGCCTGAAATGTGAGCACAGGTAGAGAGGAAGGAGTTGTACCCCAGTAAAGCAGGCAGGGACTTTCTACTTAGCTGTGCATCTAGTAAAGGGATTGTATGTCTAAGGGTATGTGCTGAACGATTGGCTATGTCTCTGTCTCAGACAGGTTGCTAGCGTAGGGCTGTATATGTATTTAGCACTCTAATATGTAAATGAGTGTGTGTTCTGGTATCTGATGTGGCTTGATACTGAAGAGAATTGGGGCACTGCAGGACAGGGGTTATATCCAGGCTCTGGATAGTTAGTTATCTAGGTTAGTCAAGTCCAGAGTGGACTGCAGGGAACTTCAGTGGGACTTAACCGAGTTGGGTGTGTGGGCAGCATGAGGGCAGATGATTTGCAATGTTAACAAATGCAAAGAAATATTTGACCCTGGATTTAGGGATAAAATCAGAAAGGCTAAGCCACAGAATGAGTTACACCTAGCAAGGGACATAGGAGTCGATAAGAAGAGGTTTTATAAATACTTTAGGAGCAAGAGAAAGATGAAGGAAAGTGTAGGTCCTCTACTTAGCAAGGAAGGAGAGCTAATAATGGACACTACCAGGAAGGCTGAGCTGTTCAATGCCTATTTTGCTTCAGTTTTCACTGAAAAGGTTAATTGTTGACCAGATACTTAACACAATTAATATTAACCACATGGGGGAAGGAACACAAGCCCCAATAGGGAAAGAATGGATTAGAGAATAGATGTGTTCTAGTCATCTGGGCCCATTGAAATTCACCCCGAGGTATATAAGGAACTAGCTGGAGCAATCTCAGAACCGTTAGCAATGATCTTGGAGAACATTTGGAGAATGGGTGAGGTCCCAGAGGACTGGAGAAGAGCAAACAGTACCTATCTTTAAAAAGGGGAACAAAGAGAAATTACAGACCAGTCAGCCTAACTTCTCTGGAACAAATAATGAAACAATCAGTTATGCACCTCGAGGATGGCAGAGATGCTTAATGACTTCTTTGTTTCGGTCTTCATCGAGAAGTCTGAAGGAATGCCTAACATAGTGAA
>NC_048299.1:143235523-143312194 GCF_013100865.1 Trachemys scripta elegans
CGCTCTACTCTGCTCTGGTTAGGCCTCAGCTGGAGTATTGTGTCCAGTTCTGGGCGCCGCATTTTAAAAAAGATGTGGAGAAATTGGAAAGGGTCCAAAGAAGAGCAACAAGAATGATTAAAGGTCTTGAGAACATGACCTATGAAGGAAGGCTGAAAGAACTGGGTTTGTTTAGTTTGGAAAAGAGAAGACTGAGAGGGGACATGATAGCAGTTTTCAGGTATCTAAAAGGGTGTCATAAGGAGGAGGGAGAGAACTTGTTCACCTTAGCCTCTAAGGATAGAACCAGAAACAATGGGTTTAAACTGCAGCAAGGGAGGTCTAAGTTGGACATTAGGAAAAAGTTCCTAACTGTCAGGGTGGTTAAACACTGGAACAAATTGCCTAGGGAGGTTGTGGAATCTCCGTCTCTGGAGATATTTAAGAGTAGGTTAGATAAATGTCTATCAGGGATGGTCTAGACAGTATTTGGTCCTGCCATGCGGGCAGGGGACTGGACTCGATGACCTCTCGAGGTCCCTTCCAGTCCTATAATCTATGAATCTATGATTATAGGGTTATAAGGGATAGCCAGCGTGGAGTTGTCAAGAACAAATAATGCCAAACCAACCTTATTTCCTTCTTTGACAGAGTTACAGGCCTAGTGGATAGGGAGGACGCAATAGATGTGTGATGTATCTTGATTTTAGAAAGGCTTTTGACACAGTCCTACATGACATTCTCATAAACAAACTAGGGAAATGTGATCTAAATGAAATTACTATACAGTGGGGGCAAAACTGGTTGAAAAACGGTACTCCGAGTAGTTATCAAGGGTTCACAATCAAACTGGGAGGACGCGTGTACTGGAGTCCTGCATAGTTCAGTCCTGGGTCTGATATTATTCAACATTTTCATTAATGACTTAGATAATGGAGTAGAGAAATTCTTTTAAAATTTGCAGATGCCATCAAGCTGGGAAGGGTTACATGTACTTTGGAGGACAGGAGTAGAGTACAGAACGATCTTAATAAATTGGGGAATTGGTCTGAAAGCAACAAGATGAAATTCAATAAAGACAGGTGGAAAGTACTGCACTTACGAAGGAAAAAAATCAAATGTACAGCTACAAAATGGGGACTAATTGACTAGGTGGTGAATACTGCAGAAAAGGATCTGGGGATTATAATGGATCACAAATTGAGTATGAGCCAACAGTGTGATCAAGTTGTGAAAAAGGCTAATATCCTTCTGGAGTGTATCAACTATTGCAGGGTTCTTACCCCTTTCGCCGAGGCATCCATGGTGCTGCCATTGTCAGTGTCAGGAAACTGGGCTAGATGGACTTTGGGTCTGATCCAGTCTGGCGGTCCCTGTGATGCCAAAAATGTGATGCTGAAAATTAAGCTTTAAAAAAAAATCTATCAGTGGCAGCGTCCAAGCATGGGAAACTTCTGCTGGAAAGATTAAAGTTTTTGTCGACGGTATAAACAGTTCTAACGGGGGTTATAACAGAAAGTGTTAGGCTGATTTTAATAATAGCCATCATAACTACTGTACCACATATCATTCAAGAGGAAATTTGTTTCCTTCATTAACTCCCCACGTTCGCAGGGCCATGCAGGAACGTGTCTCCGGCTGGTGTAAATCTCTCTGTCAGGTGGATCTCTGAGGTGGTGATTCTGTAGCTCTTGCCTCTTTGGGTCTCTGGATTTGCTGGGAAGGCAGAGGGTAGAGATAAGTATTCCCATCCTTGTCTCTTTCAGAGAGTGTAACCGCAGACAGCAGGTCATCGCGGTGCTGAATGATTTGTATGTGGCCACCTCCCTGCGCCTCTACGTCATCTGGAAAACACAACAGAAAACAATTTCTGACTCTGGCTTCGTTCTAAAAGGTGCGTTTCCCTGCATCTTTTCTAAGCAAGGGACAATAACTTGAATGTATGCAGGACAAACGCTGCTTGTTCCATATACCACTTGTGAAAGACTGGCCTGCCAGCACCCAAGCTAGGGGTAGAGGAGAGAGGGCCTTAAGCTACCAGTGTCCTGACATTGTAATTGCTTACATGATGTTCAAACCCAGGGAGTCTCCATTAACACTCGGTTCAGAGTCATTTAAAAGATACTATTCCCGAGGTAATTGGGATTTTAATAGCCACATGGGATTGTCTGTAGCCCCACCTAGTCACCTCTGATCGTGTGTTGTAATTACAGTGGCTGCTCTTTAGGGATAGGGCTTTTTAAGAATACGTTTTGGAAAACGTAGTTTTTCTTTTGGAGGGAAGCTAAGACTTCACTGCACCCTGCTTTACGCTGTGCCTCTGCTCAGACAGGGAAGGCTCTCTGTGTTACATGATTGCAGAATACGGAGGTTGGCCACTAGCTGCAGGGGAAGAGTTAAGGGGTTGATGTAAGCTGGCTGCTGTAGTGGAAGGTGTATGTGGGGAGAGAAGTAGAAGTTATATATTTTAGGTGTGTTGTTAACTCATGTCCTTGCTTGTGTGGTTTTCTGCCAAGTATGTTTGTGTGGGTGTGCATGTGGGTGTGAAATTTCAGTGTTTCACCCTGAATTGTAAGCCAAGTTGTCAGTGAGGCCTATGATTAAGGTTGCTTAACACTTTCCATCCTAAGATCCTGTTTTCATTTGGTTCAGACTTTGCCAAGCTTGAACCATTTGTGCTGAAATTTTCCAAACCAGGTTTCTGCCTTGGGCTGAATTTTTTTTTTTTTTTGAATAGTTCAACCATTTCTGAGGTGAATATTTGTGAGGTGTTCAGGTATTACAGCGATGAGCACCCAAAAAAACCCAGCAGGAAATTAGCAATCGTGTGCTCCCTGCAGGGTTGGAATGGCGTGCATCAAATTAGGCCTGCGGCATTCACTGAATGGGATAAAGAGAAATCTTGAATAGCCGCCCATTCACTGAGTGAGGCCAGGGTCCTGTGGGAGAAATCGTATGTGATCATGTAATTAAAGATTGTAACATAATGTGTGTACAACACAAGGGGGCTGAATTAAGGTGTCGTGGGGCAACCTTAATTCAACCATTTCTTAATTTTTCTGTGCTTGACTTTACAACCTTAATAACAATCTTTTAGTGTATTTTTAATGCAATTATATATGCGTTACTTGTAGCATTGGGCCGTAACTACAGCAATCAATGCTATTTTCTTTCTGTAAAAACCAAATTAGAGGCACAGCAGGGTTATTTATCTCTGCGTGCAAAAAATAAAAAGAGGGTAAAACCTGCCCGGTGAGCAGGGAGATGGAGGTGTTTATTACGGCTGAAAAAGCATCTTCAAAAAGTGAAGCTCGGGTCACCACAAATAGATTGGGGTTTCTTCCCCATCCCCACCCATGTGGTCTATGCTCTTCCCTGGAGCCCTGGGGCGTTCCCATCGGTTATGATCAGCTGGGTGTAACACATTTGGTTTCTGGGTGAGACCCCCAAGCTTGGACAATGGGGAAATGATTTTTCCAAAGGTGTTTTGTAGTTACAAGTTCCAGCCTTTCGTAGCCATTGTGGTTACGTGCTCTGTCCTGAGAGTGAAGCACATTCCTAAGGAGACACTGGACCAAACTCTAGGGGCAAAGCTTAAAAATATACCAGACTAGTGTTACCCCAGAAAACACGTGGGACTCAGACTGCCCCTCCTCCATCCCGGTGTCATGTCTTTTCATGTTGATACTAGATTTTTTTCCCCCTCCCTCTTCCCAGAACTGGAGACATTTGCCAAAAAGAAACCGAAGCAGCTTCTGAGATATTTGGAGATCTACATGAGTGGGAGAGCTGTGTCAGTAATAGATGGTGGTTTTCAACACCCTTCTCCCTCCTCCGGCGTACACAGTCCCGACCTCAACAATGCCGTCGACAACAGCAGCAAAGAGATAAACTTCACGGGCGTGTGCGACCCGCAGGTTGAGATGGAAGGAGAGGCCCGGCTGATCTGAAACCAAGGCAACACCGCAGGCTGGGAAGATTCTTGTAAGACACTGACAGATGCTCCCGTTGGCAGAGCTCATTAGTGGCTGCTAGTCCCCTGCCAGTCTGTTCACAGTCACTTGTGAAGGGGTGGGAGGTCTGAGATGGTTCTAAAGCAAGCGCAGCGTCCGAGCCGTTAGGCCAGATGTAGTGGGACACACCGGGGGCAGTTGGTGGAGTTTGCAATGGAGACCTAGACACCCTGCTTCATTGTAGATGCTGTAATGGGTGGTAGCAAACGGTCCCCATCCGTAGCAGGCTTTTGCCCTGAATCCACTGAAGTGTGGATTGACTGGGAGGCCCTTGTACATACGGAGAATAAAAAGCTGCTTCAGTTCTCAAGGATATCAATTCGTGAGAGGTGTTAAGAAGCCCAAGCTATTGTTGCTGAGCCCTGAGGGAGGTGAGCAATCCAAGCAAACTGCAGGCCTGAATTCCCTTCAGCTAGGATTCTCCCAGGGGGAGTTAGCAAGCAGGTAGGAGATGTAAAGCTGGCGAGGTGTTTGTTTTATTCCAGCCATTGGGCACCCACTGAGAATGTGGCTCACGGTTTGTATGGGATCATCAGTGTTAAGCACTAGACATGCTGGAATTGGGGTCCGTCTGTCTTTCATGGGCACTTCTGTGCTGCCATTGCTGTACCATCCGAGCATCTCACGATATTTAATGTATTTGTGCTCACGCCCCCCATCAGGCTGGGCAATGCTGTTGTCCCTGTCTTACAGATGGGACCTGAGGCCCAGAGAGACTTGTGACATTCCCAGGGTCACACAGCAAGTCTGTGGCAGAGCAGAGGATGGAACCCAGTCTCTGGAGTCCAAGGGTATTGTCCCAATCACTGCACAGTAAGGTCCCGCTGTATGTGCCAGTGAAACGTTCTCCCTTGTAGTACATTGTGTAATGTGGTGGCTGAACAGTTCAAGCCCCCTGCGGCTTGGGCTTCCCTGCTCCAGGTTAATGCCATTCTTATTGTCCCTGCTTCTCATTCTGTGCATCTGCTCAGGAGTCTTCAGCCAGAGTCTCAGTAAAGAATGATGAGCTTTACTGAAACTCGGAATGGGCAAGATCTGTCTGGGTTAGGGCCTGAGGGAACAGTAGTGAGACGCAGATCCCTGGCTTCCAGCATTGCCACCAGCTATCAATTCAGACGCTCCTGACTCTAGAGCAAAGTTCAGGAGAGATGTGGTCATTCAGGTACATGGCATCCACCTGGATAGCTGCGGGTGGGAGCTCTGGCCTACAAGGGAATGTCTGTGGGAGCCAGGCTTTTGGGCTCTGTTTTTCTAAGCTCATGCTTGAGCTTCCACACTGCATTGTAAACCTGGGTTTACAGTTGCTGGACCCGAGTCTCACAACTGTGCCAATGCGTCCACACTGCACAGCACAGACCTTCTGACTTGGATCTGTGGCTTGACCCTGCGTCCACACTGCACAATGACAGGGATTGGATCTGAGTCACAGTCAAAATTGGGCCCTGACCCACCTCCCTTAGTAGGGTCCTAGGACCTGGGACCTGAGTGCCTGCAGATCTGAGTCTGACTGCTCTGTGTGTGAACGGAAAGAGGGCTCAAACCAGAGTCAGAGCTTGGGCTTAGCTTGCCTGAGGTATACACCGCAATAAAACATCCGCACCTGGCCCACATCAGCTGACTTGGGCTGCAGGTTTATAAAATTGCCGTGTAGACATTTGCACTCGGGTCCAGCCCAAGCTTGAACGTTTACACTGAAAATGTATAGCCCCGTAGCCTGAGTCCCCCGAGCCAGCTGATGTGGGCCAGCCGCAGGTGGTTTTTTGCCGTGTAGACAAACACCGAGAGGCTAAGGCCGGGAGGAGCAGAATCACGTGAAGTGTTTGACTTTATGGAATATCGTCTCCTAACTCTTCTGTACTCAGCTGTAGTGGCCTGCAGGAGTCATAAAAGCTTATTAACTGCCTGGGAGAGAACCCCCCCAGCACAGGCACTACATAGGACAGCTGAGGACTATTCAGGCCCTCATGCAAGCCAGCATGGGGGCGTGAGCTGGGGCAGGGAGAGCAGTCCCCATAGGCAGCCCCGGGGGGGGACACATGGGAGATCCCTAACACTACAGTTATGATTACAAGAGAATTCCTTGTATTGTTTGGGCTCAGAAATTTCTGAAATTCTTTGGGCCCCTGGCTGGGTCTCAGCTCAAAGGCAAATATTTGCTGGAAAGTTCCAGGAAATTCCCGTTCAGACATTTTTGAATGATTGACGGAGAACAGATTTTTCAGCGTTACACTTGTCCCCGCCCAAAAACGCTTGCTCCACAGAAACGCTGGTATTGCCAACTCTCGTGATTTTATCGTGAGTCTTGTCCTATTTGGTGTTTCCCTTAAATTACTATCTCAACTGATCAGCACGGAGGTCAAGGGGAGTGAGGTGCCTAGGTGCTTTTGAAAATCCCACTAGCTTCCTATCTTCATCTTTAGGCACCTGAACGCCTTTTAAAAATCAGACCCTCAGAGACTTGCCCAATGTTTCAGGGGAGTCCAGGGTTTTGATGTGATCACCAGTCTATAAGTACCTACGTGGGGAGAAGATTTCTGACAGTAGAAGTCTCTCTAAGCTCGTAGACAAAGGCATGACCAGATCTGGTGTCAGGGAGGTGCGGTTCCAATTGGAAATAAAATGTAATTTCTTAACAGTGGATTAAGAACAGTTGGAGGTGGTTAAATGGATAATAATTAACCAGCGGAACAGCTTCCTGGGGCCCTGATACCCTATGTCTTCCTAAAAGTTTCGGGGTGCAATTCTGGGTGGTGGAGGCACATGGCTGAAGGCACAGCCCAGGGGAGGGGTGGGGGAAGGGAGATGGCTCGGTGTCAGCTCTGCCGGTCTGGGCTGCTCCAGTGGCCAAAATGGTCTCTGCATAAGTCACAGCAATCAGCAGTAGCTCACATTTGCAGCCCAAGATCCTGTTGTGTTGGAGACCTGCCTTCCTCTCCTCCCCAGCCCTGTTCCCAACAGGCTAGGGAAGGAAGGGGAGCAGCTTACGGTAGTGCTGCACTGGGGAAGTTCTTCCATGGTGTGTTACGCACTTGGAGCAGCAGGTAGAGTCCGAACCTGCCGTAGGCTGCAGTTCAACCCCAAGTTAGCACAGCAGGGAAGAATAGTCCCCTCTGCTGCAGGCGTGGCCGGGTGAGGGTCTCTGGCCAGCGTTCTGTAAGAGGTCTACTGGCTATGAGAGGGCTCCTAGCTAGCCTGAACTCTATGAAAAGGCCAGTTAGAACGAGCAGCTTATTGTAACAGATGCACTTTGCAGCATAGGCAGGGAGATGAAGTGGTCCAGACTTTGTGATCCTGCAGGGTGCAGGGCATGTTCCTTAGGGGATGCATCCCCTGAGTGGCAGAGGAAGTAGTTTGCTTTCATAGTCACCTTGTGCTTTATGAGGCCCCATCCCTAAATGTGCCCTTTCCACTGCCTTTCCAGCTGAACCTTGTGCCTCTTTAGCATAGCACATTGGCCTGTTGTCTCATATCTTCGGCTTGGAAATCTCTCAGTCTCTCTGCAGTGCGGTGCATGCAGATTTGCTGCATAAATACAGGTCTCAGCGATGCACAACACCATGTGCCAGTACCTTGGAGCCGTGGACACTATTTGTAACGGGCTAGGCACTTTACAATAAACCGTTGGCGTACCGTTTCCTCGTCTCCGTGCTTACTGAGGACAGGCTTGGCGTTCGTTTACACGCCCGCTCCACTCACACAGCCTGAAAAGGAAATGGCCTTCCACTGCCAACAAGTACCGAGTTGGCAGGAAAACAAAAGGGGAGCCCGAGAGCCGCGAGTCCGTGGGCCTTTGCGTTGCGACCTCTCCCTCCTGTAGGCAGTGATGGGCACGGCAGTTAACGGTGATGAGATCTGGGAATGATGGCCACCTTGGCACCCGTGGGGCCTCAGACCCTGGTTTATTTTCATTCCCTTTGGGCTAGAATCCTGAGCTGGAATTGTGAGGTGCGCTGTGCCTTGCAGAGGTGCAGCGCAGAAAGGTACCGCCCGGGGGAATGGCTTTAAGCCACCTTTGCCCACCCATCTGGTTCTGGGATGCCCTGGGTGTGCTGTGGCCCCTGGCATAAAGCAGAGCAGCCAGGAGCCGCACACACACAAACCCAAGGAATGGGGCCGATGTGGACCAAACGCATTGCACACGCCCCGGCACCTTCCCCCTCAGCCAAGCTAATTATGATCTGTTAGGCGTATTATGATAGCACGTAGGAGCCCCGGTCATGACAGGACCTCATTGCGCTAGGGGCTGTACAGAGACAGGACAAAAAGATGGTCCCTGCCTAAACAGTTTGCAATCTACCTTAGCCAGTGCAGTTCATGCTCTGCAGAGAGCTCTGGGCATGGAGGTTCCCTTCCAACCCATACCCACCCCCACATGCAATCCGACCTAGTGATGTTTCTCTGAAGCTGATAAATCAATTTACAGCGCTCACAGCAGCTGCTGCACAGTGCTGGGTATAAATAATAGAGCTGGTCAAAAAAAAGGGGAGGGTGGAATCTTATAGGAACCTCCCCTTCCCCCCAATCTTACTTGGTTTAAATTTCCCAGCAGCCCAAGGGTTGGTTGAAAAAAGATTGTGAAATTCTTGTTGAAGATTTTCCCCATTTTTAAAATTTTATTTCAAAATCCAAAACAACTTCACCCATCTCCAGCAAACAGCGCTTCCGATAAGAGTGGAAGAATGGCAAACAGCCCCAGGACTCAGTCGCTCTTTGCTGAGTTTTCATTTTCTCCCTATCCGTAACGTTAGGGTAGGGGGGTTGAAAAGCACTAGGCGCTGGCCCCAGTGAAGACTCAGGCCCAGGCTGAGCATTTCTGAAAATCCTCTTTCCCATCAGCTGAAAAGTATCAATATCCCGTACTTGAAAAGGGAATATTAATAAAAGATACCTGGCCTTGGAGACTGAAATCCTCAGTGTCTTCCCAGAACTGGGATAACATGGGCAGCAGACATGCACAGTCTGGTTGATTGTATTCCCATAGGCCCAACTTGTTGTGCTAGGACAGTGATACTCAGAGCTCAGTGGTTCAGGAGCCAAATTAGTGATCAGCATCACCCAAAAGAGCCACAGTCGTGTGACTTCATTGTTTCATTTACTAGTTATATATTTTCTCGGTTATTCTGACCAAGTAGTATTATTTTATCAATTACGGTTGGTTAATAACATAGTAAAAGCATCCTGATTGGTTAATAACTTGGACTGGTTAATAATCACACAGTGTTTTAATATCATTGGCTGCAAAGAGCCGCAGGAGACACATTAAAGAGCCCATTGCGGCTCCCGAGCCTCAGTCTGAGTATGACTGTGCTAGGGGCTGTACATACACAGTAAGAAGCCATTCCTGCTCTGAAGGGCTGGATATCTAAATAGGCAAGACAGACAAATGGTGGGGGAAAGGAAGTGTTTTAGCCGTCCTGTAGTTAAAGTGGATCTGAGCTTTCTGTTTAAGAGCTGGGTTTTATTTTCAAAGGCCTCTGAAATTCACATGCACAGTCTTGAAAATTGCAAATTTGGTGTCAGATTTGATCAGTGGGCTCCCAAGATATTGTGCCTAGGGAGAAAAGGAGCTGTAGGTAAAAGTTTTCCCATTCTAACCATATTTTTGTGTGCAATCCTGTGACTCAAACTACTGCACTGATCCCCTGCCAAACTGACACATCACCTGATCTAGTTTGATCTCAGCTAGTGTGCAGCCCTCACTGCCATGTAGACCGAACATATAAGTTATTTGGGGTGGGAGGTGTGATTGAGCCCTGCAAACTGGAACATACCTGGGATCCACACCAGAGAAAACAATTTGTGTGTTGTGACACTGGTGAACGAGAGTTCGTAGAGACACTCGTTCCCCAGCCAAAGGCCCTAACCACTGGGCTATTGGCTATTCAGGGCTGGTCTCTCTCTCTCTCTCTCTCTCTCTCTCATTTCTTTGTGAAAATTTCTAAAGAGCTCGGGTTTGTCCCATTGTGGAATGGGAAACATTTCCAGAATCACGAGAACTTTCATGAGTTGGGTAAACAGTTTCCTGACTGGCTATGGTAGATGCCAGAGGCTGCACATTTTGTACAGATGAATATGCTGTGCGGGGCTGGAAACGGGCTCCTTTGGGAGTTGTCTTGGGGAATACGGAGAGGATTCCTACCATATAGATGTTGTTTGAACCTCAGTTTATGGTTCAGTGCTGAACACTGATGAGGACGCGCACAGAGACGCAGGCAGGAAACAATCTTGGCCCCATGTTCCCGCAGTGGTGGAATGCAAAGGTGGAAAGCATAAGCAAAAGGATCATACAAAACCTAGTATCAAATCAGAATTCAAAGGCCTCCCCGGCCTCCTGTCCCCATGACCAGGCAAAATCTGGAGAGTTAGAGGAAGTAGTGTCCTTTCCTCCTTGACCGTGATCAGTTGTGGATGGGGAGTGCTCTGTTTGGGATGATCTTTTATTCAGAATCTCTGCATCAAGGCCACATGTGTGTTGTCACAGGCCTGTTGGGTGACCGCGGGCGAGTCACTTCCCCTCTCTGTGTCTCGGTTTCCCAACAGCAATAATTACAGCTCCTTTGCAAAGTGCTTTGAGATCTAGAGAGGCAAAGTGCTAGATGAAAGCTAGGTAGTGTTATATGCTGCTTCCTTACCCCGAGCACCCTGCAGCAGCTACATCCACCCAGCCTGTTCCTGCCTATGTTCTCCACATACGCCCAAGTGTGGGTGGAAGGCGACCTTGGCAAAACCTAATGAGAGAAAAGCACTGAGATAATCTGCTCACTCCAAATGTTTCATTGTGTTTTCTTCCCAACCACTGCCTTGGCCTGGCCACATGATGTCGCCCTATGCTCACAAACTACTCACACCTCACAGAGTGACTGGAATGCCTCCGCGCTCTTACATTAGGTGAACACACAGTGATGCTGCGAGCTTCTTGAGCACAGTGATGCTGCGAGCACATGAGCCTCTCCGCGCTCGCACGCCTGCGGATGTGTGCCCCATGCCACGGCAATGCGCCACCACTCCCTTAACACCCTGCTCGTCAGAAACGGTGATCTCAGCTGCCTCCTCGGCACAGGTGTGAACGAAGCATCGCGCTTGCTAACGTTCTGCACGAGCACAAACCCAAGGACGTTCCCAATGAGCAGGCGACTGCAACCATTTACCATTGGCTAGAACATCTGCATGGGCACCACGCGGACTAGCCACGCTACCATTCGAACATGTACACATCCACCGCCATGCTAGTGCTCTGGTGATACGCCACCCTTGCAAACACTGCTACACCTTGATGTAGCCGGAAATAGCCTCTCAGAAGCAAACTCTCCCCTTCCAGGGCACGTCTGCCGAGATCCCTGCGTTCCGACGGAATACACTTATTTGTTGTCGATCCCTGGATTCAGTCTATTCATACAGAACGGAAGCGAAGCTCCCTAAATCCACATACATCCAAAGGTCCCAAGCCCATCATGTTGACTGAGAGCCCGAGCATTTTCAGGCTATTCAGGAATTACTTCCCAGTGTTCAAAGGGCCCTACTGAAGGGCAGAGCCTGGGAAGGTGGGGAAGAGATATGGGGCCTGAGAGGGGGCAGGTGTGGGGCAAGGTAAGGAATGGGGAAAGCAATAGCTGAAGAGAAGAGACCTGAGATGCTACGGTAAATAGGTTCCCACTAGGGGCCTCCTGATGTCATTATGTTCGGAAGATAGGGAATTCCTCTTTCAGGAAGTGTTTGATGAGAGAGGACAGTGCATGTGGCGGAAGGAATACAGCCTGAATGTTGCGCCCGCACACAGGGCATGTGTCAGAAGTGAGTCGGCAGCCGCAGGGACATGAAATCAGAAACTCAGAACATTGCAAATCAAGCAAACAAACAAAAAAACAGAAAGACAATAATCCCGGTGCTGTCCCAGATTCCCGTCCCCAAGCAGACAGACACAAAAGGGGATGCATTTAGCCATGGGACCTTCTTTTTTAGATCACAATAGGAAATCTACGAAATTGCGACAGGGCTGAATGAAAAGGAAAACAAAATAAGAGCAGTCACGCTATAGCTGCAATGGGTACAGGCTCCTGCATGTGCCAATAGCGTCTGGATATGGCGGCAGCAAAGCGGGAGGACCCATGAACAATCCTAGAAGTGCACTCAAAGTGTTTTCAGCCCACAGAAAATGTCAGATACGAAAGGGATCTTTTCAACAAGTGTAATCAGGAAACTGGAGTAACAATAGATGAGTATATTGCCAAACTGCGCCAAATGGCTGACTCATGTGATTATTGACTCTCACAAGATGAACGAACTCGTGATAGGTTAGTAATGGGGACGAAAGACGCAGGAGTTTGAATGAGAATGCTCAGCGAGCCCACGCTAATGCTACCAAGAGCTGTAGACATGTGCAAAGCTAGTGAACCAGCTCACATCCAAATGCAGCGCATAAGTGGAGCAGGCACAGAGATAATTCACCAACCTGCACAGAGAAAGCATGAAAACACAAGGGAAGATCTCCCCAAATCCGTACGAAAGCAAATGCACAGACGCAAAGCAGAGGAGATGCAACTCAAAGGAAAAATCTGTGGTGGGGGAGAAACATGCTGCTGGAAAAGGCACTGCAGCATGTGGGGTCATATGCAATAATTGGGGCAAGAGAAATCATTATGCCAAAGCTTGCACACCAGAAGAGGAAAAATGCACCATATCAAGGAAGCAAGCAGTGACTCAGAGGGTGAGATTTTGCACGTGTGTGACATTAATGAGGTACAAAACAGCAAGTGTAAAAGGTTTTTAAAGTTCAGCCTAACATCCAATGCAAAGACAAAGGCAGCAGCACACAAACAGGAACCTGAATGCTGAAGAGACAGTGGAGTATCAGTGAACGCAGGAGGCTACAAAGACTTCTTCAGCATTGTTCAAAGGAGAAAGTGAAATTGCAATCAAGCAAAGCCAAATTAAAATGATCCGATGGCCCAAGCTTAATACTACCAGGACAATAAGTTACAAGCAGAATACCAAGAAAAAGTATACAGGCTGAAATGTCAGTTAGTACAGACCACATAGAAGCCATTGCTTTCCCCTAAAACAAGTTAATTCATGAACCTACTAACACTAAACCTGGAACAAATGATTCACACAATAAACACAGAAGCAAAACAAAAAACTTCTCCAGAGCAGACAGTACACTTCCTGGGCTATGAGTGTTACAGGAAAGTGTCCCTACCCTCATCAGTGCCCTTTCCCCACCAGTTACCTCCCGTTCTCTTCTTCCAACCCAATGCATGTCATTCCTCTTCCCCCTTTCCCCCCACCAAATCTCTGTGATTCTACTTCTGCAACAACCAAAGCTGCTAAAAGATGCACATGGTAGCCTTCCTTGAGGTCACAGATGTCTGGCTGGGGAAAGGTGTCCTAGGACAGGAGGGGGTGAGCTGGGGCAGGGGTAATCTAGATTCATAGAAGATTAGGGTTGGAAGAGACCTCAGGAGGTCATCTAGTACAACCCCCTGCTCAAAGCAGGACCAACCCCAACTAAATCATCCCAGCCAAGGTTTTGTCAAGCCAGGCCTTAAAAACCTCTAAGGATGGAGATTCCACCACCTCCCTAGGTAACCCATTCCAGTGCTTCACAACCCTCCTAGTGAAATAGTTTTTCCTAATATCCAAGCTAGACCTCCCCCACTGCAACTTGAGACCATTGCTCCTTGTTTTGTCATCTGCAACCACTGAGAACAGCCAAGCTCCATCCTCTTTGGAACCCCCCTTCAGGTAGTTGAAGGTTGCTATCAAATCACCCCTCACTCTTCTCTTCTTCAGACTAAATAAGCCCAATTCCCTTAGCCTCTCCTTGTAAGTCATGAGGTCAGCCCCCTAATCATTTTCGTTGCCCTCCGCTGGACTCTCTCCAATTTGTCCATATTCTTTCTGTAGTGAGGGGGTCCAAAACTGGACGCAGTACTCCAAGTGTGGCCCCACCAGTGCCGAACAGAGGGGAATAATCACTTCCCTCGATCTGCTGGCAATGCTCCTACTAATGCAGCCCAATAGGCTGTTAGCCTTCTTGGGAACAAGGGCACACTGCTGACTCATATCCAGCTTCTCATCCGCTGTAATCCCCGGGTTCTTTCCTGCAGAACTGCCACTTAGCCACTCGGTCCCTAGTCTGTAGCAGTGCATGGGATTCTTCCTTCCTAAGTGGAGGACTCTGCACTTGTCCTTCTTGAACCTCAACAGATTTCTTTTGGCCCAATCCTCCAATTTGTCTCTGGACCCTATCCCTACCCTCCAGCATATCTACCTCTCCCCCTAGTTTAGTGTAATCTGTGAACTTGCTGAGGGTGCAATCCATCCCATCATCCAGATCATTAATGAAGATGTTGAACAAAATTGGTCCCAGGACCGACCCCTGGGGTGCTCCACTTGATACAGCTGCAAACTAGACATCGAGCCATTGATCACTACCTGTTGAGCCCAATGATCTAGCCAGCTTTCTATCTACCTTATAGTCCATTCATCCAATCCATACTTTTTTAACTTGCTGGCAAGAATACTGTGGGAGACTGTATCAAAAGCTTTGCTCAAGTCAAGGTATATCACATCCGCCACTTTCCCCATATCCACAGAGCCAGTTATCTCATCATAGAAGGCAATCAGGTTGGTCAGGCATGACTTGCCCTTGGTGAATCCATGTTGACTGTTCCTGATAACCACCTTCTCCTCCAAGTCTTTCAAAATGGATTCTTTGAGGACCTGCTCCATGATTTTTCCGGGGACTGAGGTGAGGCTGACTGGTCTGTAGTTTCCTGGATTCTCCTTCTTCCTTTTTTCCTTTTTAAAAGATGGGCACTTTTTCCAATTGTCTGGGACCTCCCCCGATTGCTGCAAGTTTTCAAAGATAATGGCCAATGGCTCTGCAATCACATTAGCCAACTGCCTCAGCACCCTTGGATGCATTAGATCCTGCCCCATGGACTTGTGCATGTCCAGCTTTTCTAAATAGTCCTTAACCTGTTCTTTCATCACTGAGGGTTGCTCACCTCTTCCCCATACTGTGTTGCCCAATGCAGTAGTCTGGGAGCTGACTTTGTCTGTGAAGAATGAGGCAAAAAAAGCATTGAGTACTTCAGCTTTTTCCACATCATCTGTCACTAGGTTGCCTCCCCCATTCAGTAAGGGTCACACACTTTCCCTGACCACCTTCTTGTTGCTAACGTATCTGTAGAAACTCTCCTTGTTACCCTTCACATCCCTTGCTAGCTGCAACTCCAATTGTGCTTTGGCCTTCCTGATTACACCCCTGCATGCTCGAGCAATATCCTCCCTAGTCATCTGTCCAAGTTTCCACTTCTTGTAAGCTTCCTTTTTGTGTTTAAGCTCACTGAAGTTTTCTCTGTTAAGCCAAACTGGTCGCCTGCCATATTTGCTATTCTTTCTGCACATCGGGATGGTTCATTCCTGCACCCTCAATAAGGCTTCTTTAAAATACAGCCAGCTCTACTGGACTCCTTTTCCCCTCATATTAGTAATGTTCTGCCTGGTGGCACGCTGGGGTAGATGGAACAATCGGGGGCAACAGGCAGTGGCAGAGAATGTGGGAAGGGAGCTTGAGGGCTGCAGAGCTAAGGTGATGCCATGTCATAGAATTGTAGAATATCAGGGTTGGAAGGGACCTCAGGAGGTCATCTAGTCCAACCCCCTGCTCAAAGCAGGACCAATCCCCAACTAAATCATTCCCAACCAGGACTTTGTCAAGCCTGACCTTAAAAACCTCTAAGGAAGGAGATTCCACCACCACCCTAGGTAACTCATTCCAGTGCTTCACTACCCTCCTAGTGAAGTAGTGTTTCCTAATATCCAACTTAAACCTCCCCACTGCAACTTGAGACAATTACTCTTTGTTCTGTCGTGTGCTCCAGCCCACTAATCATTTTTGTTGCCCTCCGCTGGACTCTTTCCAATTTTTCCACATCTTTCTTGTAGTGTGGAGCCCAAAACTGGACGCAATACTCCACATGAGGCCTCACCAATGTTGAATAGAGGGGAATAATCACATCCCTCAATCTGCTGGCAATGCCCCTACTTATACAGCCCAAAATGCCGTTAGCCTTCTTGGCAACAAGGGCACACTGTTGATTCATATCCAGCTTCTCGTCCACTGTAACCCTTAGGTCCTTTTCTGCAGAACTGCTTCCTAGCCACTCAGTCTGTAGCAGTGCATGGGATTCTTCTGTCCTAAAGTGCAGGACTCTGAGATACATGAACGTGTGTGCGTGGAGGGAGTGTGTTTGGGTGATGGCAGCCATAGCCCGGGGCAGGCTCTGGGTCTCACATTAAAGAGAGACAGCCAACCCCAAAGGTATTGGTTTAAAAATAAACGAGTTAATATAGTTCCAGAGGGCCCCGCACAACCACCTTTCATTTCTCCTGATGTCTCTGCATTTACAATCTCAATTTCCTCTTTAGCGTTGCGCTCGTTGCTGCTTGAGAGACCCACAAGAGGGGACCCTGACGGTGTGCAGGGGAGCTGCGACATGGACCTGCCTCAGAGAACGCAACCGAAAAAGACCTCTCCCAGTTGTAGGCATCCTGACACATCTGACGGCTGTGGAGTTGTTGGTGTCCCGTGAAAGATGGGGAGCCCAATTCAGCTCTGTCACACCGGTGTAAATCCAGAGTGACTCCGCTGATGTTGGGGCTGTTACTCTGGAGAGAGAGGGATGTGGCCTCTTCCTGTCCCAAAATAATTGTCCTCTCAGCCACCATGTGCTGCTGGGAGGGATTTAAAACTTGGTGTCTTTAGAGAACTGGGTCGTGCCCCAGGAAACAAAAGGCCAGTTGCATCAACAGCACCTTGACGCATCACTGAAGCAGGGCAGCAGCCGAGCGGCTCCCACCAAGCCCTCCTTTGGGAAGGACCTGCCTCCGCCCCACGAGCGCACTCCACTCCCTTCTCTCAGCTCCACGCCTGCCTGGCGTCCTGGAGCAGGGAAGAGCCGTTCTCTCCAGGAGCTGGACATGTCGCTGCCCGTCTCCGGGGAGCAGAGAGGGAAGCGAGGAAGAGGAGAGCGCAGAAGGAGAGGGAGCTCGCTGCCCAGTCCACGGCCCTGGGGAAGAGAGAATTCGTTATGGAGAGAGAGAGAGAGACCTGGCAATAGCCGAGGAGTTTGATTACATGTGACTGCATATGTAGCTCTGAGATTGTCTCTACCTTCTTCAATGCCCCTTCCCCACCAGTCACCTCCATTCCCTTCTTCCAACCCAACGCATGTCATTCCTCTTCTCCCTATTCCGCCACCTAATCCCTGTGATTCTGCTTCTGCATCGCCCATTTTCTGTGCTTTCCCTCTCCCCACCTCCTATTTTGATATTTCAGTCAAGCAATTAAATAAACCAACTCCCTTCACGATGGCTGTCACGAGCTCTTTTGACGTCAGGTTGCGGAACGAAAGTCAGGCTTTGCGATTCCTTAGGAATTTGATCCACTTTATTAATCAAAATAGAATTTAAAAAGAAAATGGGAAATTAGCGAAGCCAGAGCAGAGGTGCTTTTAGGCTACTGTCATGAAGTTTAAAAGATTGAGTGTAACACAGAATGTTACCGCTTCTCAAGAAGGAAAGATCCAGTCATTGCGAGCTGTTCTCTTATTCCTTGAATCTAATCACAAAGTGGTGAAATTACCACCAAATTTAACCCCTGGGCTAAACTTGATCCTATGGCTACATCCTAAATTAATCACATAATAGTCAAATTACACCTAGTCACTATTCGCTGAATAGGCTATTGATCCTAAATATAGATCCTTCACTTGGCAATCCAGTTATGTGCCACTCAACTATAGCACTACCTAGGGTTAAACACCAATCGAGCTATATTCCAATCAGCAATTTGTGGGACTGTATAGGACAGTACGCCCAACGGTAGAGCTAAAATTACTGTCTGAGGGTTTAGACAATTAATTACAGAAAAGCGTCAAGTTAATTTAAAATGGCCTTTTCAGGCAGTGAAAATAAATCAGAGACCATATCTTCATCCTAAAAATATTAAAATCACACATACTTAACCATGGGCTGCTGATCGTTTACATTTATTTTGATATGTCTTATAGCAAAAATCTGGAATCCTCATTTTTACTTGCTACAAATACTTAAATAACGGAGGTAAAGGTTCAGCAATAGTTATTTCGTTAATCTAAAAAACCGTTTCACGTTTTAAGGGACTTGTCACTTTCTGGTGCTCACAAATCATATGTCTATGGGCTGGTTACTTTAGCCATTAAGCAGACAGCTTTCTTTGAGTTATCTTTGTAATGCACTTCTTATTAGAATCATGCTATTCTGAACCAGAATAGCAAGTTATTCCGTCTCAGCGTGTTTCAATCACTCAGTGACTTAATATTATTTCTAGACATTTACTGTCAAACATTTTTTTTGCTAGCAAACGACAAATGCATTTTATCCCAAGAACAGTCACGGAGTTTAGAATGCATATTTTATAATACAAAGTCCTCGGTAGGGTGGTCGCCATCTCCTCAGCTCCCTTTGTGAGCCTCTATCTGCAGGGTGGAAGCCCTTTCTAGAAGTCTCCATTTTTCACTCTCTGATCTTCGGCAGTTTTCCCGTCTTCTTTGAAGCTTTAAGACTTGAGCTGTACAAAGGCCAGAAACGAATTAGCCGGTTTCTTGTCACTGGGCTCCAGAGCGGAACCGAAGATAATGAATGAAATGGCAGGGCACAATTGCTGCTCTTTCCCTGCTTCATCTCCGTTGGGTTTCCCTTTCCAGCGTGCCATTAAAATCGCCACGGGGAGGAGGAACGACGAGCCCGGATGCCAGGGAGATGGAGTTGGAGAGGAAGTTGTTCTGCCACAGCCAAAGCGAGGAATAGGCCATGTTCGCTGCATTCGTGTCAGCCAGGAGGTGGGCTAGGGGATCTGAGCCTTCTGCAGGGGCAGACTCTGTGTTCGCTCCCCCAGCCCAGCTGCATATGGGCTCGGTGAGGCGCTCTGCTCCCCGTGACTCATCTGTAAAACGGGGGTGGTTCTGCCTTACCCCTCAGGGATATGATGAGGGCACGCAGACTTTAATCCTACAAGTGACATGCACGTGGTCTTAGCTCCAAGTTACAGAGGTGACACCATCAGCTGTGTAGAGTGGGGCGCATCCTCTGCTGAGGTAATGCTATAGCTTAGAACCTGCCCATGCTGACTGGCCCTAACTACTCCCAGGTCCCTGTCTAGCAGGAATCATCAGTAACAAAGATGAGGATTCTCAGGGTGCATCCCGCCTGTGCGCCCACCACCCCATTGACTGCCTGGCCCTCCAGTTCTGCCGTGGTGTGTCTGACTTACTGACGGCATCTGTTCTGAGTCCCACACCACACCTCTGGCAGCCCAGCCAAGGTGTTTAGCATGATCTGAACTCTTGCCTCTAATACCTGGGCTACCGGCCTCTTTTGTTAAAGGTCTGTGTGTTGGGGAAGGGGGTAGATATTCAGAAGAATTATGGGCTGCTCAGCTCTGGGAAGGGGTAAAAACAGGCGTCTTTCATAGAATCATCAAGTGACAATGGACCTAACCCTGGGATTGTATTATGTTGGTGCTGAGGGGTCACTTCTGTCTTCAGGTACCAGCTGAAATCTGTATCCATTTGCAGCTCCACCCGAAGAGGGGTAATGTTCTGGAAAAGGGAGTGAACAGCAAACAGTGAAGTGGCAAAATTTGCAGACAGTACAAAGTTACTCAAGATAGGTAAGTCCAAGGCAGACTGCGAAGAGTTACAAAGGGATCGCACTAAACTGATTGACTGGGCAACAAAATGCCAGATGAAATTCAGTGTTGATCAATGCAAAGTAATGGACATTGGAAAACATAATCCCAACTACACATACACAATGATGGGGATTGGTCCTGCTTTGAGCAGGGGGTTGGCCTAGATGATCTCCTGAGGTCCCTTCCAACCCTGATATTCTATGATTCTATGGGATTGACATTAGCTGTTATCACTCAAGAAAGTCATCATGGATAGTTCTCTGAAAACATCTGCCCCGTGTGCAGTGCCAATCAAAAAAGTGAACAGAATGTTAGGAACCATTAGGAAAGGGATAGATCATAGAACAGAAAATATCATAGTGCCACTATATAAATCCATGGTACGCCCACACCTTGAATACTGCGTGCAGTTCTGGGCGATATGTCTCAAAAAAGATATATTAGAATTGGAAAAAAGTACAGAGAAAGGCAACAAAAATGATTATGGTTATGGAACAGCTTCCATATGAGGAGAGATTAATAAGACTGGGACTGTTCAGCTTGGAAAAAAGACGACTAAGGGGGGATATGATAGAGGTCTATAAAATCATGACTGGTGTGAAGAAAGTGAACAAGGAAGTGTTATTTATTCCTCATAACACACAAACCAGAGGTCACCCAATGAAATGAACAGGCAGCAGGTTTAAAGCCAAAAAAAGGAAGTAATTCTTCACACCCCTGTGGAACGCATTGCCAGGGGATGTTGTGAAGGCCAAAAGTATAACTGGGTTCAAAAAAGAATTAGATACATTCCTGGAGGCTAGGTCCAGCAATGGGTATTAGCCAAGATGGTCAGGGACACAACCCCATGCTTTGGGTGTCCCTAAACGTCTGACTGCTAGGAGCTGGGACTTGACAACAGGGGATGGATCACTCAATAAATTGCCCTGTTCTGTTTACTTCATCTGAAGCATCTGGCACCACTGTTGGAAGACAGGATACAGGGCTGGATGGACCATTGGTTTGACCCAGTATGGCCATTCTTATGTTCTGATGAGCATGGGTGCCAGGTTTGTATAATTTCTGGTGGTGCCAAAATTTCTAAGCAGAGCTGTCCTGTCTATAGGACGGACTGGGACAACCACCCCAGGCCCCGCGCTTTGGGTGGCCCCATGCTTCAGGGGGATGTGAGGTCCAGGGCAGCTTGGGGGGCTAGCAGGGGGTCTGGCACGGCAGCAGTGAGCGATTTGGCCCCAGCCTGCCCTGCTCCACCCCGTCGGCTCCTGGCATTGCTCGCGGGAGGGGGTGGAAGCCAGAAAGAGGGAGGGTGGGAGTGGGGAGGAAGGAGAGGAATAGGGGTGGCAAGGGGCGGAGCCGGGGTGGGAAGAGGCAGAGCAGGGGTGGGAAGCGGTGGGGCGGAGTGGGCTGGGGACGGGTTGCTCACTGCTGCCAGTGCCAAGCTCCCTGCTAACCCCCCAGGCCGCCCTGGACCCTGCCTCCCCCCCAGAAGCACGGGGCCCCCCCAGAAGCCCCAACATTGGCGGAGCTGGGCCCACGTTCCTGAATATTGGTGGAGCACGGGCACCATGGGCCCGTATAACTCACCGCCTGTGCTGATGAGGGTTTAAGAATTAAACTTACTGGTGGGAAATCGAGTTCTTCACCAGTCTGATCTGCCCGGACTCTGTGAGAGCCTAGCAACAGCTGGGCCTGTCTAAATCTTCCCTTTTCCCCTGTCGGTGAGTGTGGAGGGCACCGTTGACCCAGAAGCAAGGAGCAGTGTTGGCCCTGCGTCTGTCTATACTGCAATCCCAGGGTGGGAGTGCAGGTCGTGTAGGTATACCTGAGCTAGCTTGGATCCCAGAGCAGTGATGCTTTGGTAGTGCCGGCTTCAGGGGGGGCCAGCGCCAGGAGTAATTACCCAAGGCACCAGCTGCTCTTGCATATCCCACACTGAAGTACGCACTACTGCAGCTGCCCTGCGCCAGGACCCAAGCTAGCTAACGCAGCTTGTCTATGCAAGATGTAGTCACACCCTGCGATTGCAGGATACACCTATCTGCAGTCAGGAGGCACAAGGGTCAGCGAGCGGCTTGTCAGTGAAACGAGAGCCATACCAAATGAACAACAGTGTGAAAGGCGGAAGGGTCTTGTTTATGGGGCTGGAGCGTGTCTGGCTCAGACTATTCAAACGCTCACGGCAAACACAATCTTACACTACCCCAAAGCGTCAGTGTTCTGTATGCTGCAGGTTTGGGTATCGCTCACCAGTCCAGTAGAAACTGGAGCTCTTGACTGAAGGGCAGGGACCACTTGGGCTGGGGAGACTAGAGAGCTGCCTTGGCTAACATGGCTTCAAACGTCCCTTAACATGCAGCGCAGATGGCCTGGGAGTCCTCCCTCTCCCAAGGATGCTCTCCCAAGCAGACGTACAGATGCATCTTGCTGCAATGCAGTGTATGTCCCACACTGGCACTGAAAGGGCTAAGGGGAACTGGCGCGCTCAGTTAAGGCTCTGTTTGCTACCACAGGCTGTGACAAGCTCAATTAAAGAGGGAGCTCCGGAGGAAAGGAGCTGGGGTGATTATGAAGGGGAGAAGCCCAGAGACAAGGGGGCTGCAGGGAAAGAACTGTGTAGTTCCTCTCAGGGCCAGGGAAGGACTTCTGGGCAGCAGAGGAGGAACGTACTTCTTGGGACCCTTTCCTGAGAATCAGCTCTGAAGGGTCAGGAGAGACACAGAGCAGCCGACAGGATGGAGCAAGCTCCAGTGGTGAGGGTAGGGTCTGGACTTCCAGAGGAGAGCCCTGGGAGGTGTTTGGTTGAGGAGGGGAACAGGGGAGTCTTAAGAGGGAAGAAAGGCCAAGCCCGGCCAGGGCAGAAGTCGGTTTAAGTTTATATTTTCATTTGGGGGATTCCAAAGGAATGGGGAGTAATTGGCTAGATACCAGGACAGCTGAAAAGGAGCTGGGCGCTACTGAGGATCACAAATTTACTATGAATCAGCACTGTGATTCAGTTGTGAAAAAGGCTAATATTCTGGGGTGTAAAACAGGAGTGTTTTATGTAAAATGGGAGGTAACTGTCCCAGCACTCGTGCAGCCCCAGCTGGAGTAATGTGTCCAGTTCTGGGCACCGCAATTTAGGAAAGATTTGGACAAATTGGGAAGAGGCCAGAGGAGAGCAACAAAAATAATGAAGGGTTGAGAAAACCTGACCTCTGAGGAAAGGTTAAAAAATCTGGGCATGTTTAGTCTTGAGAAAAGCAGACTGAGGCGGGACTTGATGATAGTCTTTGAATATGTTAAGGACTGTTATAAAGAGATCAGTTGTGCTGTGTCCACGAAGGTAGAACAAGAAGCAATGGGCTTAATCTGCAGCAAGGGAGATTTAGGTTAGATACTAGGAGAAACTTTGTAATTATAATGGTAGTTAAACTCTGAACTAGGAGAGGAGGCTGTGGCATCACCGTCACGGGAGAGTTGTAAGACCAGGTTGGACAAACTTGTCTAAATTGACTTGGTCCTGCCTCAGTGCAGAGGCCCGGACTTGGTAACCTCTTGAGGTCCCTTCCAGCCCGACATTTCTCTGATTCTAGAAGAGCCCCATGAGTCCTGGCTCTGACAGAAGGATGAATGTAGAGCGGCCGGGGAAGGTGGAGTTTGTGGAGCCTGAGAAGAATGCAAGTATGGAGTGGGCCCGAAGGGGCTGTGGTAGGAAAAAGCCCAAGGAGGTAGCGGAGGTGGGTCTGAATAGACAGCCGGCTCACTACAGAGCCTTGGGCTGGAACCCAGAGGAGGGGGAGGGCCTGGGCTTCCCTGCCAGTGCCCAGGAATCTGGACTGAAGACCTGACATAAGGACACAGGACACTTGTTTGTTGGACTCTCTGTTACCCTGGAAGGGGTGAGACTGAATGTGACCTGGCTGGAGAGTTGGCTCGCAAAAAGAGGCAGAGCACTGGAGGGCTGCTAGACGGGGAGAGCTCACTATGGTAAGTCCCTTCTATACCCATCATCTGGGGAAAGCATGTTGTTAAGGGTTATGGCTTTACAACTCTTAGCTGGGCATGTGGTAGCCCAGGGGAAGCTAACCTGGCAAAACTGAGCTCTCTGTCTGCCAGACATTAACCCTGGTAAGGAGCCTTATTTTTCCCTATACCTGTGAACGCCACTTGGTGTGGGCCAGTGGAATTTTGCCAGGCTGGGGTTGCCAGGATCAGGGTTGCATCATAGGTCTGTCGCTAGGGTTTGTGTTGCTAATTGCTACATAGGGAGGGATGGTCCACAGGATGTGTGGTGAGCGAGGGCCATTTGAAGCGATAGTCAGCGTACGCCATATTAAACTCTGTGGCTAATGGATCCAGCTCTACACGGCTGATCTTGCAGAGGGTGGATTCTGCTGTTGGGAACCTTTTGATACTTTTTTAAAAATGGCCTTCTGTGCCTCAATGCTTGTGTGATGGGAAATGGCGTGACGCCTAAACTTGTATGGCAGATAGCACCACCAGAACCAGTGAAGCCAGCTCTGTAGGGCAGTGGGTAGCTTATATAGCAAGACCCTCTCCTGTAGAGACTGGGTCTTGGCCTTCAGCATTATTCAACCACCAGTACTAACATCCCATAAAAGGATCGAGTCGCTCTTTCAAGTGATGGGATCCTTGCTGCTGAGAGCCTGTTCTGAACCTTGCACATAACAGAAGAAAGGGTTATGAGAAAGCGGGCAGAGTGAGACAGTCTATTGGAGGCACTACGCCGGGAGTTAGGAGACCAGAGTTTGATTCCTAGCTCTGATAGCACCCTGCTGTGTGACCTTGGGCAAGTCACTTCCCCTTTCTATGCCTCAGTTTCTCCTCCCACCCTTTATCTGTCTTGTTTATTTAGCTCATAAGCTTTTCCAGGCAGGGACTACTTGCTGTGTATGTGTAGTGCTCAGCATAATGGGGCCCTGATTTTAGCTGGAGACTCCAGATGCTACTGTAATAGAAATAAGAGGATGTGGCAGGGCAGGCTTCCCTATAGCTCGAGTGTGTCGGAACTGCGTGGCAAATAACAAACGGGAGGCGGAAGCTGAGTCCGTGTTAGTGGGGTGGATGGCCCGAGGAAGTTTAAAGTTTAAAGAGACAAAGGGAATGACCAGGAGTGGGGCGCTCAGAGCACAGCTGAAGGCATGAGATGTGGTGGCCTTGGCTGGACAAGGCCTGGGGTAAACTTTGCAAAAGCACTTAAGTGATCTGGGAGCATGAATCTCAATGAAAGTCAATGGGACTCAGATGCTAAGAGACTATGAGCATCTGGGCCTAAGGTATTTAGGTGCCCACCTCCCATGAAAGCCATGGGAGTTAGGCACCTAAATACCTACCCTTGAGGTTCTGGGCCTTAAATCACTTTTGCAAATGAGACTTGGGCGTTAAGTAATTAGGAAGTTTTACCTCTTGTCTTGATTTGGATTATAGCCGACAGCAAAGGCCACCCCCCCCCACCCCCAACTGACTCGCTGCCCTCGATTAAAGGTGTGAGATGTAACAAGAACATGAGAATAGCAGCATCCAGACGTATCCTGCTCCTCCCTGCACAGTGAAAATATACACCCTCTCCCCTACCCTGGGCGGCTGTGGTGGGCGAGACTGGGATTCCCCTCTCAGGTCATAGCTATGCCTCCTCTCGCCCTGCTAGCCACAAGGCGTTTAGCTCACAGGGAAGCGGTTTGGTTTTTGTTTGGGAGGCTGATTCTTTTCAGGGGGAGGCAGAGGAGGCAGTTATCTACGCTCAGATCAGCCACGGGTAATTTCCTTCCTTGGGGTTGTCAAGTGGCGCCGATTTGAGTGCGGGAGATTTTTAACGAATGGGAACGAAAAGCCCCGCTGAAACACGAAGCACGGGGGCGGGGGGGGGGAGATGCTCCAGACAAACCTCCTCTCCCACGGCTTCCCAGCAAGGAAGTCTTGGCAGGGAAGAGTGACAGGGTGGGGAGTAGGAGGAACGCTCCAAAAAGGAACAATTTGAGCAATTTCCATCCCAGATGAGAGGCAGCTTCCCTTCCCGTGTGTGCTCACCACCACACAAAGCGGCACAGGAATATCTGGCATAGACTCCATCCCTCAAGCAGGAGGCCACCCCTGCTCTGATACAGTCCCAGAGCAATGCAGGGCACTTACCTGACAAAAAACAGATGCATCCCTATTATTTTTGTTTCCATGGTGCCTAGAAGTATCAACTGAGATTGGGGCCCTCTTGTGCTAGTTGCTGTACAGACATATAGGAAGAGACAGTCCCTGCCCTGCCCCAATGAGCAGGGACAAGATAAAGGAAGGAGCAGTGAATGGGAGGTATCATTATCTCTGTCTTATAGATGAGGTCTAGACCCTCAAAGGTACTTAGGCTCCTAACTTGCACTGACTTCACTTGAGGATTCAGGCCTGTGGCACATAAAACCATAGAATATTAGGGCTGGAAGAGACCTCACGAGGTCATCTAGTCCCACCCCCTGCTCAAAGCAGGACCAACACCAACTAAATCATCTCAGCCAGGGCTTTGTCAAGCCGGGCCTTAAAAACCTCTAAGTATGGAGATTCCACCACCTCCCTAGGGGAACCCATTCCAGTGCTTCACCACCCTCCTAGTGGAATAGTGTTTCCTCATATCCATCTGGGAGTAGAATTCAGATCTCCTTAATAGCAACACCATCTGTCTTCTCAAGTACATGTGACCTGTCCCCTTATAGTGGCTGATCCACAGAGGATAAGAGTCTACTATAGCTACCTGCTAGAGGAGTTATGACTTTACAGAGCTGGTCAGAAAAATGGATTTTCCATCCCACAAAAAACTGAGTTTTGACCAAAAAAAAAAAAATTCATCCTCAATTGGGATGAAAAACCAAAATGTTGAAATTTGGGGGGGTGGGGGATGAAATCCTGAAAAGAGAATCATTTTGGGTCTGCTGAAACATTTTGGTGGTGATAAATCAACATGCAGCATTTTGAATGTTCACCCTTTTTAACTTAAAAAAAAAATTGTACGTAAAAAAGAGAATTTCAAAACAAGAAGTCATTTTGGTGTGAAAACTCGCAACTTGTTGTCAAAATGGGATGTTTAGACATTTTTCAAAACATTTTTTCCAATTTTTGTAAATGAAATTTTGTCAAAATTGACACGATTCCGTGAAAAAATTTGGTTGAATCAAAATGGCATTTTCCAAAGGAAAGCTGTTTTGACAAAAATCTTCTGACAGCTCTATTTCTTTAGCTTAAGTTTTAGAGGTTTGTGCTTTTAGTGCTGGAGTTCCAGGTCCTCTGAGCCTAGGCAGACGAGAAAGACAAAGCGTGGGAGAAAGGAAGAATTATGTATCCACATTTTACAGGTGGGGACATGAGTTGCTGATAAATCAGAGTCCAGAGATAGATCCAAATCTAAATATGGATTTAGAAGCCTCATGTTTAGTATCTGGCTTTGAAAATGATGACCATGTTGCTTGCCCTGAAGAGGTCAGGGGCAAAGGTGGAGACATGCTTAATAGTGATCGATTGAGCGCTTTGAATCTATTTAGCTTAACAAAGAGAAGATTAAGGGGCGACTTGGTCACAGTCTATCATGGGGAGCAAATATTTAATACTGGGGTTTTCAGTCTAGCAGGGGAAGGTCTAACATGATCCAGTAGCTGGAAGTTGAAGCTAGACAAACTCAGACTGGAAATAAGGTGTAAACTTTTAGCGGTGAGAGTAATTAACCATAGGAACAATTTGCCAAGGGTCACAGTGGATTCTTCATCACTGGGACTTTTTACAAGCAAGACTGGATGTCTTTCTAACAGATCTGCTCTAGGAATTATTGGGGGGGCCTTCTCTGGCCTGTGTAATACAGATCAGACTAGGTGATCACAATGGACCTTTCTGGCTTTGGAATCCATGACAGGGGGTTTGGGACAGAAACACTATTCCAGGCGTCTGGGGTGAAGCAAAGGAGACCCGGCTGCCTGTAGGAGCAGATGAGCTGGATTGGCAGAGCAGGGTGGGTGTGAGGGCTCCAGATGAGCTGTAGGCAGGAGCAGAGCTGGGCAGTGCTTTAGGGATGCCAATTCTGTGAATGACGCCAGGTTGGTTAGGGGGCCTCCTTCCTCCCCGTTACAGGAGAGCAGTCCAGATCAGCCTGGCCCATCCTCCAAACACCCATCCCTGTCCTCCTTAGTGGCTAGAGAAGGGCAGGGCACAGGGCTCCTCTGATGGGGAAACCAGAGCCGGAGCTGCTTGGGCAGGTCCTGGGACACATCTGCTCTTCTAGGGGAGGAGTCATGGAGCATCTCAGGCTGTCCACGGCAGGAGAAAATAGGATGAACCCTGGTGTAGAGAGGAGACTGGCCAGGAGCCTTAAGGTCTTGGCGGAGGCTGGTCCTTCTCCATCCTTTTCCTGGAGCCAACAAGGTTGCCGGGTGCCAAGTGAGATGGGTATGAAGTAAGGGGAGGGGATGAGTGCTGGAGATAGGGTTGTAGGGGGCTCTATGGTGTTCAGTAACATGGGTAGCTCCCCCCCCCACCCTAGGAACTGGTCATCATGCCCCTTGTCACTCACCCAGCCACATCAGCACCGGGGATAGGTCTGGGGTAGGGGGCACAGGCCACGTAGGGTTCCCACTAGGCAGAGATTCCCAGAGCTTTTCACTGGGCAGCCCCCTTTGTAGTTCCATGTCCCATGCACGCCCACCTTTTTCTCCCCTCTCCTTCCCAGCCAAGCCCTGCCCCCAAGACCCCTACTTGGCTCTGCCCAGCCCCCTTGCTCTCTCTCCTAGCATGCTGCTCCCTCAGGACATGATCCCTACCAGGCTGCACCTGCTGACTCCATCTGGTGGCTTCAGCTGCTTCCTCCATGTTGCAGCTGCCCACCCACCACTGCTGCCCAGCACTGGGGGCATGTGCAGGGTAGCAATGGGTCCTAAGAGGCGGGCTCACTCTCCAATCCTTCCCCTTGTGCACCGGCTGCCTCCTGCTCCTCGGCAAGTAGCAAGGACGTGGGACTGTCTGACTTCACATCAGGTCCTCGTGCGCCCCCGATAACCTCCTGCGGCACCCCACAGTTTGAAAACCTATGCCCTCGGGGATCAAGCCATGGTGCTAACATAGCTCTGCTGAGCAAAAGGGGAGGAGGGCAGGATACAGGCTACCGCTGATGGAGTGGCTGAGATGAGACTGTTGACCAGGGCTACGTTGATCAGATTACTGGGGACAGAGCCCTGCTCGTGATCGGGAAGGGGACGGGTGCTGGCGGCAGGGAAGGAGCTGCCCGTGGAAGGCAGGGGAATAAGGAAGTATCCCTACCTGCTTTGGGAGCAGCTCCTGGGTATGAAGTTCTTGGTTTGTGCCTTGTTTTCTCTAGACTCCACTTTTTGGGGGCATGGAGACGTTTAAGCAGGTGCATCTACAGATTAGAATGGTCACACAGGGACTTCCTCGACGCAGTGACTAGCATCCTGCCCTGCTCCCAGCCCTGGTGTCAGTGCAACCCTGGGGGCTGCAAGAAAGTCCTCCATCTCTCTTCCACTGGCTGCACCAAGGGCCTTGTGAAAAGGATCCATTCCTGGAGAGCTCTAAGCAACTCCTGGTGCGGCAGAGGGCGCTCCTGCCCCAGCTCTTCCCGCAGCTCCAGCTCACACAGATTGCTCCTTTAACTTTCTGTGTCCAGAGGCATTGCAACGAAAGGCGCTGGGCGAGGCTTTCAGGAAGCTGCTCCACGCTGAGCTGGAAAGGGCCATAAGGAAGGGCCAAAGGGGGTGGGGGGAGGGAATTAACCTCTGACTAAAGTGCTGGAAGCCTGTGATGAATGAACTGTGTCAGGGCGGCAGGCAAAGCCCAGCCTGAGAGTGGAAAGGTGTCTAGACCAAACAGCTGGTCTAAGAGCTATCCAGTGCCATGTGGCAGCTGGGAAAGAGATATAGGGGGCAAGCCTGGATTCCTGATGTTCTACCAAACCTCCCTTATCCCAGGGGACAGCCTGGAGGATAATAGCGGCTTTTAAAATCGGAGTGAATTCTCTCAGGAAAAAATGGGAATAAAACACTGAAAAGATCTTTATAGGTTCAGTTCAATTCCTGCTACAGTGGTCACAGACCGTCCCTGTGACGTCCCAGGGCAGAGACCCAGTACAAGGCCATGAACCACTTAAGTACTGTTTAACAGACCTAAGCCACATATGGGCCATGTGCTGGTCCCACTGCCCAAGGGAGAATTTCACCTTGTCCGGGAAGCAAATTGGTATCTAATTGTCCCTGGCTTTGAAAGACCATAGTGGGCTCTTGCATTAATAGGTAGTGGTGATGCGCAGTCAATACTTTAATATGGGGCTTCCTGTGAAATATACCATGACAACTCCATCCCCACCCCCAGCCCAGTTTCATAGGTTCCAAGGCCAGAATGGACCATTCATAGATTCATAGAAGATTAGGGTTGGAAGAGACCTCAGGAGGTCATCTAGTCCAACCTCCTGCTCAAAGCAGGACCAATCCCCAACTAAATCATCCCAGCCAGGGCCTTAAAAATCTCTAAGGATGGAGATTCCACCACCTCCCTAGGTAACCCATTCCAGTGCTTCACCACCCTCCTAGTGAAAAAGTTTTTCCTAATATCCAACCTAAACCTCCCCCACTGCAACTTGAGACCATTACTCCTTGTTCTGTCATCTGCCACCACTGAGAACAGCTGAGCTCCATCCTCTTTGGAACCCCCCTTCAGGTAGTTGAAGGCTTCTATCAAATCCCCCCACTCTTTTCTTCTACAGACTAAATAAGCACAGTTCCCTCAGCCTTTCCTTGTCAGTCATGGGCCCCAGCCCCCTGATCATTTTCGTTGCCCTCCACTGGACTCTCCAATTTGTTCACATCCCTTCTGTAGTGGGGGGCCCAAAACTGGATGCAATACTCTGACCATCTAGTCTGACCTCCTGCATAGCAGAGGCCAGGAGACTTCCCTGAATTAACTCCTGTTTGCACTAGAGCAGATCTTTGAGAAAAACACCCCATCTTGACTGAAATGCTGCCAGTGATGGAGAATCACCCTGGGTAAATTGCTCAAGTGGTGAATTACCTACGTGCTGAGTACTTCACTGGAGCGACCCCCATGTACACCAGCGAAGGAGCTGGCCCATTGAGCACAAGTGAAGATGCCCTTAAAACAGTTCATCTCACAGGAGAGGATGAATGGTCCGGGCTTAAGGCACCAGCCTGTACCCTGGGAGGCCTGCATTCAATTCTCAGCTCTGCTGCAAGCATCCCTGGGCATGTCCCTTAGCCACTCTGGGTCTCAGTTCCCTGTCTGTACAATGGGGATCAGAGCACAGGGATGTGTGAGGATAAAGACATTTACCCGCTAATTTGGAGGTGCTCGGATACTAGGATATGGGAGGGGAGGGTGTTAGATAGGAGTGGGAGGGGACATTTTGCCAGATCCTGGGGTTTGAAATAATCCCTGCCACTGGGCTCTCACTCTCCATCAGCATCACGGAGAGAGAATCATGTCTGGCTCTCCGATCAAGGCAGTTTCTGTAACGCTGTCCTATTCCTGCCCTTAAGCAATGCCTCTTGCGGGCGCCAATGTCAAAAAGTGACAGGAGGGGGGCTTCCGAAGGGGTGGGGTAATGTGATTTCATTGGCAAAGGGAGGGGCCGCAGGAAATACGGGATGCTTGGCTAGCATTTTGAGAAGGAGCCGTCGTAAAGATGTTTACTCTCAAAAAGTACTTAATTCAGTCACGGCATCGGGAAAATGTTTCCATTCACCGTGAGAACTGGGGCTGGGGTCTGGGGGCAGCTGCCAAGTGCAGGCAAAGCAGAGCTGGTTCTAACCCAGTCCTGGCACTGACATCGTTTAGGGTAACCAAAGAGCTGCTAGAGATCGCTAGAGCGCAGCGTGCCCCTCATGGGTCCCTATGCTAGGGGCTGCCTGGGGATGGGGGAGCTCCCCGTCCAACAACGGGCTCTGTTGGCTCTTCGCCAGCTTGGGAGGGAAACCACAGCTGAAGAGCTGCAGCTGCTTTCTGTTTTCTCATGCCACTCAGGGGAGCAGGGGCCTCGGAGACTCTGGCCCTTGATTTTAAATGTGAAAGCAGCAAGAGTTTGGTTTTTTTGTTCTTGAGCTACAAGGGCAGGGGGGGTTGAATCAGCCTGGTAACAGTCCGTGTTTGCAAGGAGGGACATGCTGACCCCACAGTAAAACAGCCACCATCTCCAAAGCCGGCACTGGTACCAGGATCCTTTAAAACACCGAACTCTTCCTCTGGAGCTAAAGGAAGACCCAGTGACGGCTCTGTTCTTTCGAAAGTGCAGCCAGCCATCAGAACTGGATCATGCACACTCTGCATAGTGCCCAGTCCTGGTCCCACTGAGCTCAGTGGCAAACATCTCCCATCAGCACGTGCAGGATTGGGACCTTGCCGTCCACTGAAATGGGTGGAAACTGGATTGGTTCCAACAGGGCCGATCAGTTCTAGGGTTTGTCTCCCAGGAGCGCCTGTAGGGCTTGGATGTGGTCAGAGCCGCATTGTGCCAGGCGCTGCACAGACACAGCGAGAGAGATGCTCACACTAAATAGACAAGGGCAGGGCATGGGAAACAGAGCCGGTGCCTTGTCCCAGCTCACAGGCAGGGCTGGAAACAGACCCAGGCCTCCCATGACCGAGCTATGGCCACAGTGCACATGGCTACTACCGCTTCGCTTCCTTGTAGCCTTTACTATCCTGCCAGCCTGGTTGGCACCTTCCTTTCCAAGGCCAGTGAGTTTCAAGGGGAAGCTGAGGCAGAGGAAAGTCCCTGGGGGTCCACCCAGGGTGGTGGCTTTACCGCTCATATGGCTCAAAAACGCTTGGCCGGGTTGTCCTCAAACTTTGCAGCAGGGCCCCTTTTTCCCTGCCCCGACCCCCTGGTCTCTGAGCCTGAGCCCTAGTGGGGGCTAAAGGGGGACGTGTGCCGGGCCATGCGTGGAAACGGGAGGATCCCCCCCCCCGGAGCCCCTTGTGGAGCAGCCAGGGGGCTGGGGGAGGCCGAGCCCCCAGGGCACCGACTTGCAGCGAGGTAGGTGGCTCTGGCTGCTCTGCAAAGCGGCGGCTGCTTCCCTCCTCCCCCCGCCTTCTCCCCGCCCCAGCCCTTGTCTCCTCCCTCCTCGCCCCGCTGCCGGTGCCTGCCAAGGGGATGGCGCGGAGCTGCCTGACATCACACGCCGGGGATGGGGGAACGACCACACAGCCCCTGCCGCGGCTGCCTTCAAAAGCGGCGGAGGCGGCTCCCGACTCGTCCCGCAGTCCGGGCAGGCGCAGGGGCCGGCGGGCGAGACTTGGGCAAACTTCTTGCGCGCCAGGGAGCGCAGCCGGCGAGGGAGCGCGCAGCCTGGGGGCTCCCGCGCTGATGCGCCCCGGCCCCGATGGGGGCTTCTGAGCGCGGGGAGCCGAGGCTGCAACCGAGCCCGGAGAGCGGGGCGCTCCCCACCCCCCTCGGATTTGCTCTTTAGAAGCCCCCCCCGCAGCCTCATTTGGGGGCCCCAAGCCATGGACAGCCCCGAGGGCTACTCGGTCCAAGCCACCGCGGCCATCGCTGCCATCATCACCTTCCTCATCCTCTTCACCATCTTCGGCAACGTGCTGGTGATCATCGCCGTGCTCACCAGCCGGTCCCTCAAGGCCCCCCAGAACCTCTTCCTGGTGTCCCTGGCAGCGGCCGACATCCTGGTGGCCACCCTCATCATCCCCTTTTCCCTCGCCAATGAGCTGATGGGCTACTGGCACTTCCGGAAGACCTGGTGCGAGATCTACCTGGCCTTGGACGTTCTCTTCTGCACCTCCTCCATCGTGCATCTCTGCGCCATCAGCCTGGACCGGTACTGGTCCGTCAGCCAGGCCATCGAGTACAACTCCAAGAGGACCCCCAAGAGGATCAAGGGCATCATCCTCATTGTGTGGATGATCGCGGCCTTCATTTCCCTGCCTCCCCTCATCTACAAGGGGAACAAGAAGGACAGCCAGGATGGCAGGCCGCAGTGCAAACTCAACGAGGAGGCGTGGTACATCCTCTCCTCCAGCATCGGCTCCTTCTTTGCCCCCTGCATCATCATGATCCTGGTCTACCTGCGGATTTACTTTATAGCGAAGCACCGGACCCGGCAAGGCTCCAGGGGCAAGAAGTCCAAGGCTGAGAAGAAGGGGACATCTAAGAAAATCACTGGCCCGACCTCTGAGACCTCTCCCCAGCAGCTGAGTGAAAGGGAACCCAATGGGCATCAGGTGCCCAATGAGGATAGTGACCAGCCGGCGACCCCTACGCTCCCTGCCCACAGGACGTCTCTCCTGAGCCTGGAGGAGGAGCAGCAGCAGCTGCCGCCATCTGCCACTAACCCTTGCCAGCCCCAATCGGAGAAGAAAGAGTCTTCTGGCTCCAGTCCGCTGGAGCGCTCCCCGCACTGCAGCCTCAAGCAGCGCAACGGGCACCCCCAGAGCTCTGTCAAGGGCATGGAGACCCTGGCCACTGCCAAGGGGGAGGTGCTGCTGGTGAGGAGGGTGAAGACCCTGAGTGCCAACCCTTGGAAGAGGAAGACCCACCTCAACCGGGAGAAGAGGTTCACCTTTGTCCTAGCCGTGGTAATCGGGGTCTTTGTCCTCTGCTGGTTCCCTTTCTTCTTTCTCTATAGCCTGGGGGCCATCTGCCCAGAACTCTGCAAGGTCCCCAACAGCGTGTTCCAGTTCTTCTTCTGGATTGGCTACTGCAACAGCTCCTTGAACCCTGTGATCTACACCATCTTCAACCAGGACTTCCGCAAGGCCTTCCGCAAGATCCTCTGCAGGCAGGGGACTCAGACTGCCTGGTGAGAGAGCAGAGGGGAGGTGGGAGACTGTAGGTTGAGGTGTGGGGGTGAGGGTGGGGGGGGAATAGTGGCAACATTCCACCGATGCTATTTAAAACACGTCTATTTATTCATCAGCTTTTGTGTTTGCAAAGAGTGGGGATGGGCAGTGGATACAAAAGACTGTTTTAAAGACTGTTTTGGATCAGCCTTTTTATATTTCCTGCAAACGAGTTAAAACCCCGGCCCGTTTGCCAATGTATTTTCTACCAAGCTGGGGAGCCTTTAATGTGCATGCCATTCATATGGGTGGGATGAGAAAAACTCTCTTCCCACCAACTCTGCAGAGGAGAGTATGTGTGACCTGCCTTCCAGGTAACTACAAGAGAGTCTCCTGCCAGTCTCTCTTCCTTCTTTCTGTCTCCCATTGGAGGTTGGAGTGGTTAGACTCAGAAAGAAATCTGACCCGGGCCACACTTTCTCTCTGCTTAGGAAGGCAAGGGCCAAATTTGATGCTGGTCACAGCTGCATTGTGCCCTTTTATGCCAGCTGTGTGGTGGGTCACAAACATGTACAGAGCTCATGTGATTATGGAGGTTTAATGCAGTAAAGGTTTCAGTCTGTGTGGGCCAGATTCTGCTCTCGGCTTCACTGGGGTAATTCTCGCTAAATCACAGGGCCAGGGTTCACCGATTCCTTCATACTGGGACCCCCATGGAACTCTTCTGCAATGGAGCTGGGATCTAGCTCAGACATGTCTCTCCCATTTAGCAGCATGGGGATGGTGGGGTGGTTGTCAACCCCAGATTGAGAACCCATGCCATAGGATTTCTGGGTGACAGTTCCCAGTGTGGGGGCCCTAGTGCGGACAAGGCTCCCGTGACAGCCTGTGCTTTTAACACCATGTCAGCATGACCTCCTGTGAGCATGGGGTTAAAAGGTCAGTGGTGGCAGGTGCAGTGTCTACGCCAGGGCTCCCACTAGTGGAGCTGCTAGCAAGGGGGGGAACTTGGGGAGGGACAAGCTGGTATGGACACAAGGGTTTTTATAGGATTGACGCACTTGGGACCGAGAGGAGAGTTTGGGCGTGAGGATTTTCCTTCCTTGGTTCCTTTTTTTTTATGAAAAGAAGAATTCTTTCTTTTTTCCTCCTTTCTTTTTGCTCAGCCCGTACAACGTACACCCCCCTTCCCTGTATCTACCCCAGTCCGTCACCTTTCTACAGAATTCAGAACAAAGCATGCGGTCAAAGTCGCTCACAGATCCTGGAAACAGACAGAATCTGGCCCCATTCTCCAGGATGCCGAGTCTTCTAGGACTCAAATTTGCTTGATAGCTTCTGTCATTACCTCTAGGATCTGTAGCTCCTTCAGCAGTTTGTCTCTCTGATGTTTGTCTCTTCTCCCCCTCCCCCAAACGCATACTGAGCTCTCCAAAGCAAATAGTATCTGTTTGCAAGGAACAAAAGTATTCAATCAAAGCATCTATGGTATGAATGCAAGTGGGAAAGAGAAGGTGGTTAATCAAGGATGTGTTAGTAGCTTTGATACGGTGTTTCTAAGCCTGAATCGTTCTTTTAAAAACGACACAACAGCCTAATTTTGCACATCAGAATGGGAGCTGTGAGCAGGAGACATCTTTCTGGTTCTCACTCCTTGGCCATTGTGGGAGCTTTGTGTCATTTCCCCCTTAGACCCGTGTTTAATAAGATCATACCACCCCCTCACAGCAGGGATGGGATCTTCTTTCCCGGGTCTCTCTGTCACCCATACAAACTCTGGGTACAGCGTCAGCTGCCTGGAACTCTGCAAAAGTGGGATCCAGAACCAGTAAGAGTTGACACTTGCACGGAGCTTTTTAAATCCGTAGAACTCTAAGCACTTTACAAGCCTGAGTGAGCCTCATTTTACAGGGGGCAAAACTGATTCTCAGGGGAGGAAGTAACTTGCCTATGGTTCAGACACCAAGTGGGTGTCAGAGATGAGAAAAGAACCCAGGCGTCCTGATTCCCAGTCCAGTGGCCTGACTAGTGGGAAAAAAACCCAGGCATCCTGACTGCCAGTCCTGTGCTCTTTTAGTGTGGACCATTCTGGCTCCAATTGGTTATTGAAATTACAATTAGCCAGTGCTGATTTTAAAGTATCTTGTTACCACTTATGGACTCCACATTGAAATGCAGCGTTCTCCCCGCTTTCCAAGCAGTCTGTGGAGAGATGAAAAATAGCGGGGGTGGATTTTTGCCCCTGACCCTGTACACGGAAGAGAGTTGAGGAAAACCTATAACATCCAGTGGAAGTGAGGAGGAGGTTTGCTGTCTCCGAACCTGTCACCTGCAGGGGCAGTGGGATGACGCATGCCACTTGGGCTGCCTGTGTTTTGCCTCTGGCTGCATGTGGTATTGCAACATGGGGTGGGTTATGGTGGGCGTGGGCTCTCTTTGGAGCTGCTGTGAGTCTCTGTGCCCCGTAACCATATCCCCGTGAATGGCAGGAGTTGTGTTTTCTCCCGCTGTAGTGTGTGTGGAATGATGTTGATGAAAAGTCTTGAGATATTTTAACAATAAAAGATATTTTGTAATAAGCGAGTGTGTGTACTGTCTGAGGGCCATAATAACGCTTAGCACTCTCCAGCTATTGACTGTGTAGCAATAACCTCGAGACGGGACATGGGGCGTAATTAGGTATCAGGAGCCCCATTCTGCAGCTGGGAAAACTGAGGCACAAAGAGACCGTATGACTTGCCCATGGTCACCCAGTGAGTCAGCGGCATAGCTGGGGATAGATTCATAGATGTTAAGGCCAGGAGGAGGGACGATTATGATCAGCCACTCTGATCTCCCGCATAACCCAGGCCAGAGGCTCTCGCCCAGGGGTGCCTGTATCATGCCACATGACTTGTGATTGAACTAGAGCAGATATTTTAGAACAGAACCCAGGAGTCCCGGCTGCCAACCCTGGGCACAGTTCCAGGCTGCTCCTCAAAACCAGACATGTTTTTTTAAGCCCTTTAAGAATGTGCAATTAAGGGGGTGAAATCCTGACCCTGTTTTGCTATTGACTTCACCCTCTCAGCTGGGGCATTCAAGCCTAGGTCAGCTTGAGGGACATGGCATGGGCTTCATGGGCTGCCAGGACTCTGCCCTTTGCAGCATTGCCATCTAGGGCGATCAATAGGGGGCTCGGTGATAGGGCTACACAAGGTACTGGCGGGGGTTCTAGCTCCCCACCACGCTTGCCAGCGCTGGGGAGTTCACACGCTTTCCCCAGGCTTGGCAAGAGAGGGGCTGGCTAGATCCCAGATGGGAGAGGGGCTCTGTGGTCATGTGGTCTGTGCTGGCACCAGGGAGATCCAGGGCTAATCACCAGGGCCCGAGCAGTGCGTTCTGGAGCCGCCGCAAAGCTGATGACTCATTCTCTCTGCTCTGGCAGTTGGAGCTGGGAAGGAAACAACTCTCCAGCAAACTCTACCCTTGGGGCCGCAGGACTGGAGCAGGAGGCCAAGCGAACCTCTTCGCCAGAGCTGGGCTTGGATATCTCTTGCAGGGGGGTCTCCTCTGAGGGCCCCATTTTCCTGCGCTCCTAAGGGTGACCCCAAACTCTCTCCTGTGCCCCTAACACACCTGCAAATCTAAAGCGCCTCCATTGAAATCAGCCAAGGGATAGGGGTGTCAAACAGCAACCTTGGGTTCTTTTTTTAAATAAAGGTTGAAGTCAAATTAACTCAAACTACATCTCTAGTGGACCGACTCTGTTACTAATCCAGCTACATACAGTCTAGAAATGCTCCTGAGTTCCCACTGTAAATGATTCGGAGGCTCCAGGTCCGTGATGGGCTATAAACCCCAAGCCTTCCCCCCGAGCACCACGCGCGTGACCTTTTTCCCGGGGCTGGTTTATTTATTGAAAGCTCCGCCAACACATTTTGGCTGCTTGATAAACGACTCTGCGACCCAACATGGGAAGCGGGCAGCAAGGCTGGATGAGAAGAATGTTCACGGCGAGGAATAGAACAAAATGTTTTTTTGGAAGGCCAAGATAAAGTTATTTATGGAATCGCATGGAAAAAATAAAAAATAAACAAAAAATAATCCGCTCCAAGGCGCCACCTGGCCCATGTACAATATCAGCCCCTGGTACTGCACACAGACCCATAGACTACCTAATGCCATGTACGCCTGACCTTGTTGTAGTAGGACACAGAGGCTTCAACCGGGTTAGCCCCTCTATGTGCTGTGTTCACACAGACTGGAAGACAGCCCTTGCCCGGAAGAGCTTCCAGTCTAAACTGGATGGAGGGGAAATGCCAGCACAGAGAGATGGAGATTTGCCCTAAATCAGTGGCACAGACTGGAACAAATCTGATGCCCTAAGTCCCTATGCATTAGCCCACACTGCCTCCCATCCCAATGGTCTGTGCGTGCCCCTTTGCTGCTGAAGTCATTGCTGGTCTGGTTCTGAATGTGGCCATATTGTGTTTTATGGTGGTGGGACACAGGGTATGTCTAACAACAGTTGGGAGCGTGCTTTCCGGCACAGGGAGACAGAGCCATGCTAGCAGCATTGCTATGCTGGCATGGGCTAGTTCTCTAAGTCCGTACCCACGCGGTCACGCGGTTTGTACCGGGGTGGCTAGCCCACACCACTGCCCAGACGGCTGCAGCCACACTATTTTCACGGTGCTAGGTTGAGCAGAGCGAGCGCGTATCTGTCTTCCGCGCGCCCAGCCGCTGAGAAGACGTTCTTGCTGACAAGGTAACAGACAATGAGTGGGCCTGTAAGGCCGTCACTGTGCCTCCCGTCCTGCTCCGGATGCCTCTCGCACCTTCTATCACCCAGCTGTTGAATAGTCCCTGGTCCTCATCCACCGAACACCCTTGGCTGCCCACTCCTGCCTGCCACAGGCTCCTGACTTCGTCCATCATGAGCCCTCTGGCTCGCCTGCTGCCAGCCCTCCCTTCTCTTTGGCCGTCACACTGTCCCTGGCTTGAACTCTTCTCCTGGGTCCTCGAGTCTTGTTTAGCATGGGCCTGATTTTCCTTTAACTTAAATTGCAAATTAGGATTAACTCAAGTAAAATCGATGGAGCTTCACTCAGTGCATGGCCTCTGCATGTTGTGGTCATGACATGCCGTCAGGGCTTGCACTATGTTTGTCATGTAATAACTAGATCTGGGCAGGAGAGCGAGACCCATCCCAGAATAGCCAGGTTCAGGGCAGGGACTTGAACCTGGGACTCCCACTGGGTTCCTGACCTAACCACTGGGCTATGGACACAGTTTCTCTCTGCCCCAGTGACTATGTCATTATTTATACAAAGAGGACCAGTTCCAAAAGGGAGAGATTCACAGCCCAAATAGTTTGGGAGCAAGGGGCTCACCTCAGGGCCTACCCCCTTCCCACCTGAATGCCATGACCAGTGTCAGGGCCGACTCCAGCTTTTTTGCCGCCCCAAGGGGCAAAGCAAAAAAAAAAAAGAGATAAAGCCACGATCGGCGGCAGCTCTACCGCGCCGCTTCATTCTTCGGTGGCAATTCGGTGGCGAGTCCTTTGCTCCGAGAGGGACTGAGGGACCCGCTGCTGAATTGCCGCTGAAGACCCGGACGTGCCGCCCCTTCCCATTGGCCGCCCCAAGCACTTGCTTCCGTCGCTGGTGCCTGGAGCTGTCCGTGACCAGTGTGCTATTCCTGGGGGATGGAGATGAAAAATCATTAGGTCCACAAATTCCCGACCGCCCATCGAGTTGGCCTTACTGGAGGTCAAATTCGCCCACAGCCCGTCACATGAACATACATTATCATCAGGACAAGGCAAAAGTTTTTTTAGATGAAAACTGCCTTTTGGGATGATGTACAACACATTGGTACAGTTTGAAATTTTCCAGTTTTTGCTACTCGTGGAGGGGCCTGGTTTTTTTTCATTTTTCCTTTCCCTGAGGTCGAAAGGGGGAAAGTGTGGGAAAATCCAAAAATGTGCCCTCTCGGTCCTGCTCGGTTGAAGCGGAAACAGACCATTTCATTTCCAAAGGTGCTACCACGCCATCGGGAGGCGTTCCCTTGCATTTGAAACCCTTTCCAGTTTGCTCTAACGAGGACGTGAACTCCATCCCCTGGCACACAACATTGCCCTGGGAGAATTCAGTGCTTGGAAAGACACCAGCCTGTTGGATGACTGGGATTAGTGGGCGGAGCCCAGGGACGCAACTGAAGGCCCCGCCCACTCAGGTCAGGGAGTGGCCACTCCACCTGGCTATCCACCTAGCAAAAACTGACCCAGCCGGGACAGGGGCGAAGTTCACAGAGTCAACCCAAAGGATACTCTGCAACTGACAGCTCTGCAGACTGACACCCTATCCCATTGCCTGCTCTAGGGAGCCGGTCCCGGCTGCAGGCTTTCCTAGGAGGAGTTAACTCCTGGAGCCTGGCAGGCAGAGCGCTCCTTCAGCAGGGAAGCACCCTGGGAATTGCTGCTCCCAGCCTCCAGCAGCTTCCCACACGCTGTGCAGGGTTTGCTCCGTTTTCCAGAGCAGGCGGGGCGCCTCCCCGATGCGGAGCCGGGTTCCCACAGACCTTAGCCGAGCCTCCGATCACCGGCGCGGCCCTGCCTCTCCCCTCTCGCCGTTGGCGCCGGGATGCAACTGTTATTTGCAGACATTATTAAGGGCTTCCCGACAACCAGGCCTCCGATGACTGGGAGATGGAGATTTAAGTGTCTGCGGTTCCCTCTCCATTTGCACCTCCCTCTCCCCTTCTCCATCCCCCTCTCTTCATCAGTGTCTCTTGACTCCCACTTTCCCCCTCTCCCCACATGTCTTTGTCTCTCCTTCTCCCCGTGGGACCATGCACTCGGCTCCTAGAGACCCACAGCCTCCCATCCCAGGCCAGGGATCCAGCCCCTGGGATCTGATGCTTTGGGCCGGGCCCTCTGGGTCAGGGTGATATTAATCAGCTGGAGGGGGTTTCAGAGAAAAGAAACAAGTGACCCAGGTGACCCGAGGGGGCGAGGGACGTGGCTGCCATCAGCCCTGGCCTCTTACCCCCGTGGTGATCTCTCTGCAGACAGTCTCTCTGCATCTCTACTTTCTCCCAGGATCCTCTTCCCTTGCGGAAGGCCTGGGGTGACCCCAGGCACTGGAGACCCAGAGCTGGATAAGAGGAAGTTGTGGTTTATGCCTGTGGCTGTTTCCAGGGTGGCCGTGTCGCACTGGGGAGTGTCCGGCACCATGGTTCTCTGGCAGGGGAAGGAGGGGGAGGCTGAAACCCATGGAGCCTGGGGAAACTTCAGTTCCTTCTTCAGGATTCCAGGCCAATGTTCCTTCCCGCTGAGCGAGCTCAGCCCTAGGGATCTCCACCTGGGGCTTACCAGATGCTAATCTCAATGCACATATTGCAGTGTGCTTAACCCACTGAGCACCACAGCTGCAGCAGTACCCAGCCGGGGGTGTGGTGGTTTGAATCCTGACATGCTGCCCCCATTGCATCTCATGCGAATCCCCAGGGAACTCTGAGACCATTGCTATCAAATCCAGGGTCACTTAGTACCTCTAACAGCCACAGCGATGGGAAGTGGTGAAAGCAGGAACATAGGTTTGCCAGAATGGCTTGATCCGCAGATCCAGCTAGTCCTGTCTCTGACAGTGCCCAGCACCAGCTGCTTCAGTGGAAGCTGCAAGAGCCCCTACACTGATGGGTCAACCTGCCCCCCGGGGAAGATTCTTCCTGACCCCTATTAGTTAGATGTTAGCTCATGCCCTGAAGCATGAGATTTTATATCTCCTATTGTTGTGCTTGTGAATTGTGGCTTGGTAGGCCACAATCTATGGCTCCGGGTAGATAGTAACTTGGAATCGGATAAAGAACAGGAGTACTTGTGGCACCTTAGAGACTAACAGATTTATTAGAGCATAAGCTTTCGTGGACTACAGCCCACTTCTTCGGATGCATCCGAAGAAGTGGGCTGTAGTCCACGAAAGCTTATGCTCTAATAAATCTGTTAGTCTCTAAGGTGCCACAAGTACTCCTGTTCTTTATCCGATTCCAAGTTACTATCTACCCGGAGCCATAGATTGTGGCCTACCAAGCCACAATTCACAAGCACAACAATAGGAGATATAAAATCTCATGCTTCAGGGCATGAGCTAACATCTAACTAATAGGGGTCAGGAAGAATCTTCCCCGGGGGGCAGGTTGACCCATCAGTGTAGGGGCTCTTGCAGCTTCCACTGAAGCAGCTGGTGCTGGGCACTGTCAGAGACAGGACTAGCTGGATCTGCGGATCAAGCCATTCTGGCAAACCTATGTTNAAATCTGTTAGTCTCTAAGGTGCCACAAGTACTCCTGTTCTTTTTGCGGATACAGACTAACACGGCTGCTACTCTGAAACTTGGAATCGGATGGTTCCCTGTCTGTGTCTGGATCATTGATCCATGGTGAAGGGGACCTTCCCCTGCTTTGTTCTTTCCCTTTGTGGCTTGCCTGGTGCTCAGCTGGGAGGCAAGGGACCAGAGCTCCTTAAGTGAGGCCCTGAGAGCCAACAGTGAGGTTCTGTTCTAAAGCCTATGAGAATCTTCCATTGACTACAGACCCCTGTGACATTTATTGATCTTGTCCACACAGCACTGGCTAGACTCCCAAAGTCCCATCCTAGCAGGCATAACACCTGGGAGTGGCGCCTCTCCTCTGGTTGATCCAAAGTCCCGCTCAGGGATCTGGATGGGGGCTTTAGCAGGGGAGACATGTGCAGGCAGGACCTGCTAGAAACACAAAGGGAAGGAGACTGAGGGGAAACTGTTCCATCAGGACTCAACTTCCTTGTGGGGAAAACAAAATGGCGGAGTTGGAGGTGGGACTGGGCTGCTGGATCTGAACTCTTTTCTCCAGCCTGGCCCACCTCCTGGTAGAATTTGTCTAGGAGGCCAACGCCAGCAGTCAGCCTGCTGCTAAGACACTCTGGGCAGCATGAGGGACATGTCAGAGTCACGCGCCTTCTCGAGGGATTCCGCCTCCCACCACCAGCTGGGAGGTCAGAGCTCAGAGAGCAAAAGGATTTCAGAGACCCTGAGAAAAATCTCCTGGTGCTAACATCTGGCAGGGAGCAGATGGTCTGGATGCATGTGAGAGATGCGGCTTCATGATTGGGGTGGGGATCCTACATGGCTTGGCGAGCAACAGCAGAGCTAGCCCATGTATATCTAACTTCGCAGCTATTGGCTCCAAGCTGGTGTATAGACATATCCTCAAGGTATGTCTACACTTTTTCTTTTTCTTTCTTTCTTTCTTGTAGCACTGGTCAAAAAAAATTTCAGCAGAAGAGTTTTGCATCAGAAAAATGCAGTTTCATCGCATGTGTGAATTTCAACGAAAGTTTTGATGGCAAAGCGTGGATGCGAATCCTTTTGACTCTCTCGCTTTGTTTAGATAATGTCAAAATAGTTCCTTTCGACATTATTGTTTGGATTAATGTTATTGTCTTTTCTACCATATTAAAATATGAATTTTACTATCATAGCATATATAGCACATATTTATTATGATCTTACATTTCATAGACTCATAGACTCATAGACTTTAAGGTCAGAAGGGACCATTATGATCATCTGGTCTGACCCCCTGCATGATGCAGGCCACAAAGCCGTCCCTACCCTTTCCCTTGACTCTGCTGTTGAAGTCCCCAAATCCTGTGGCTTAGAGACTTCAATTGGCAGAGAATCCTCCTGCTAGCGATCCCTGCCCCATGCTGCGGAGGAAGGCGAAAAACCTCCAGGGCCTCTGCCAATCTACCCTGGAGGAAAATTCCTTCCCGACCCCAAATATGGCGATCAGTAAAACCCCGAGCATGTAGGCAAGAGTCTCCAGCCTGACCCTTGTTAGCCATTATACTATTTACCTGCCATGGCACGCTGTTCCTTTGACTAAAATCATGTTTTTCCATTAAACCATTCCCTCCATAAACTTATCTAGCTTAATCTTAAAACCAGACAGGTCCTTCGCCCCCACCGTTTCCCTCGGAAGGCTGTTCCAATATTTCACCCCTCTGACGGTCAAAAACCTTCGTCTAATTTCAAGCCTAAACTTCCCCACGGCCAGTTTATATCCATTCGTTCTCGTGTCCACATTAGTACTGAGCTGGAATAATTCCTCTCCCTCCCTGGTATTTATCCCTCTGATATATTTAAAGAGAGCAATCATATCCCCCCTCAGCCTTCCTTTGGTCAGACTAAACAACCCGAGCTCCTCTATATAATGTTTTATACAAAATTGTAACATTTCAATAGTATGAAAACAAAATGATTCAGTGGTTCCAAATCCTATTTTTTCCTGAATTTCTGTGCCATGAGAAATTTTGAGTTTTTGTTCCAAATCGGAACTGAAAAAAATTTCAAAATGTCTAAATTCCCCGTAGGACGCAAATCCTGTTTTTGCTCTGCTCTACTTCCATGTTATTGATCATTTTAAAGGCTTGCCATCTTTGAATGTATGTGATAGGCTGTAATGGCTCCAGGGCTGTCAATTCCCATCAGAGACCTGGGGCCTGCTTTGCAGAGGGCCTGAGTGCTAACCCCCTGTAGTGAGGCAGTTACCTCGCTCCTAGGGGAAAAGGTAGGCTGATTGGGGAGGCGGCCACAGTTGTGGCAGGCCCTGATCTAAGGGCTAAGGGAGGAGCTGGTCAGTCTCACTCCAAGGCTGGAATGAGAAGGACCTGGCTGCCTGGGAGCACAGGGTACCTGAAGCAGAGCAGGGCTGGGGAAGGGCAAAAGGAGCTGGGGAGCTCCAGCCTGGCAACTCCCCAGGCTGAGGCCTTGCTAAAGGCTGAAGGTGGTACTGGGGCTGCAGAGGGGCAGTCCGGGGATAGGCAGAGGCAGCTGGTCCATTCCCCTTCCCAATGATGAGTGGCCATTACAGACTACAGTTTGACCTAGGGAGCGGGAGCTGGATGACGACTGGCAGTAGCCACTGAGGCAAGGTGGGTATAGGGGGTTGGGGTTCCCCTAGGAGGGGAGACCCAGTGTGTGCGGGTACTGCAGGGGGCAGAACCCCAAGGGAAAGGGCACCGGGGTCTGGGAGGGACATGGGGGCCTAATAGAATTACCATACTTAACAAATAAAAAAAGAGGACCCTCCATGGGGTCATGGCCCCGCCCATTTCCCACCCCCAGTCCGCCCCTTCCCCGCCCTAACTCCGCCCCTCCTCCCTCCCACTCCCAGCCACGCGGAAACCGCTGCCCGAGCACTACCGGCTTCACGGTTTCCCGGGCAGCCCCCAGACCCTGCGCCCCTGGCCGGCGCTTCCCCAGCGCAGCTGGAGCCCGGGAGGGGAAGCGCCCAGCCGGGGGCACAGGGTCTGGAGGCTGCCCAGCAAACCGTGAAGCCGGTAGCGCTTGGGCTTCGGGCAGCCCCCTTGCCTCCGGATCCTGCGCCCCTGGCCGGGCACTTCCTCTCCCGGGCTCCGGCAGCGCAGGGTCTGGAGGCATGGGGGCTGCCCAAAGCCCGTAGCGCTCGGCTCTTAAACAGAGCTGAAGAGTCGGGGAGGAGCAGAGCCGCCGCGGCTGGAGGCTCTGCTCCTCCCCTGACTCTTCGGCTCTGTTTAAGATCCGAGCTGCCCCAGCGCTACCGGCTTCGGGCAGCCCCCATGCCTCCGGACCCTGTGCCGCCGGAGCCCGGGAGGGGAAGTGCCCGGCTGGCAGCTGGGGTCCGGAGGCAAGGGGGCTGCCTGAAGCCCATAGCGCTCGGGCAGCTCGGCTCTTAAACAGAGCCGAAGAGTCAGGGGAGGAGCAGAGCTGCCGCTGGAGGGGAAGTGTCTGGCCGGCATTTTCCCGGACATGTTCGGCTTTTTGGCAATTCCCCACGGACGGGGGTTTGAGTGCCGAAAAGCCGGACATGTCCGGGAAAAAACGGATGTATGGTAACCCTAGGCCTAAGGCAAGTGAGACAGCGGCCACCAGGGGGCTCTGCGAGGCTGAGGAGCTAATTCCTGGACGACCAGCAGGAGGTGCCGCGGTGGTGAGTCAGAGATCTGCTACACGCCCCCTTAAGTGGAGTTGTTGGTGTGCAGCACTCCTGAAAATCAGTCCTATGGTTGATCAGGGACCAATGATACTCTGGGGGAGTTGTGAGGGTGCAGCACCTCTAAGAAACCAGGTGCTTGACTTTAGGTGAATTAGGTGCCTGACTTTAGCTCTTCACTTTTGGCAGGATTTGGCCCCCTTGGGGCAAAACTGGGTGACTGGGCAACAAAATGGCAGATAAAATTCAGTATTGATAAATGCAAAGAGATCTTGGAGTCATTGTGGATAGTTCTCTGAAAACATCCACTCCATGTGCAGCGGCAGTCAAAAAAGCAAACAGAATGCTGGGAATCATTAAGAAAGGGATAGATACTAGGACGGAAAATATCATATTGCCTCTATATAAATCCATGTGTAGCGAGGAGGTGTGGTTCCCCGCCGCCCCAGGGAGGAACGAGGCCCTCCATCCGCCAAAGTGGGCAGAGCCAGTGGAGCCTGTGCCCGCCCCACAGAGGTCAGGGCTCAGGACAGGAAGTACAAAAGCCCAACCCCAGAGCTCACTAGAGACCCAGCTGCTGGAGAAGCCAGACGCCTGTGACATAGCTCCTGGTGGGGAGACCTCGGCAATTGGTGGCCGACCCGAGGACTGGCCAGACCAGCCGAGGCCTGACACCGACCAGGCCCTGGAGAAGCAGTTAAGCCTGCCCGTCGCCAGTTACCCAGAGGAGCTGCCAAGCCTGCCGCTCACCGGGTACCCGGAGGAGCCCATGGTGCTGGATCCCTTGGAGGACACCGCCCGGACGCAGGTACCTCTAGAGGGGGAGGTAGGAAGTAGCCCGGGGGCAGCTGACCCTTGTCTGGCTGCAGCAGCCCTAGAGCCGATATCAGTGTGTTGTGGCCGGGATCCCCACTGACTCAGCAGCAAGTCTTCTGCTGCGGCTAGGGCCCGGGCTGGGACGCAGTAGAGTGGGTGGGCCTGCGTCCCCACTGCCACCCAATGTGCGGGTGGCATCTCCCCCTCTCCCAGGCCCTTTGGAGACAGGACCTGGGCTTGTTGCTTACCGGTTTGCTCAGCCCCTGCCTGAGGCCTGAGCCACTGACTCTGTACTGCCCCGCCCTGACCCAGGGCCTGGGCTTGTTGCTTATCTGTTTGCTCAGCCCCTGTCCGAGGACCGGAGCGTGGGACTCGCTACTGCCCTCCAACCCAGTGTGGGTCCCCGTTTGTTTTGCCTTTACCGCTGCCGCGGCATGAGATCCCGCGGCCAGACTAGTTCCCTGACATAACCAGATGGACGTAGCGAGGCGGCGTGGTTCCCCACTGCCCCGGGGAGGGACGAGCTCTGGCCAAACCCTTCTATACCATGGTACGCCCACATCTTGAATACTGCATGCAGATGAGGTCACCCCCATCTTAAAAAAGATATATTGGACTTGGAAAAGGTTCAGAAAAGGGCAACAAAAATGATTAGGGGTATGGAAGGGCTGCCGTATGAGAAGAGCTTAATAAGACTGGGACTTTTCAGCTTGGAAAAGAGACAATTCAGGGGAGATATGATAGATGGCTATAAAATCATGACTGGTGTGGAGAAAGTAAATAATGAAGTGTTATTTACTCCTTCTCATAACATAAGAACTAAGGCTCACCAAATGAAATTAATAGGCAGCAGGCTTAAAACAAACAAAAGGAAGTATTTTTTTCACACAATGCACAGTCAACCTGTGGAATTCCTTGCCAGAGGATGTTGTTAAGGCCAAGAAACTAACAGGGTTAAAAAAAGAACTAGCTAAGTTCATGGAGGATAGGTCCATCAATGGCTATTAGCCAGGATGGGCAGGGATGGTGTCCCTAGCCTCTGTTTGCCAGAAGCTGGGATTGGGCAACAGGGGATGGATCACTTGATGATCCCCTGTTCTGTTCATTCCCTCTGGGGCACCTGGCATTGGCCACTGTCAGAAGACAGGACACTGGGCTAGATGGACCTTTGGTCTGACCCAGTATGGCTGTTCTTATGGAGACTGACCTCACCCCCAGCGAGGGTCCGTTCAGGACAGACTTTTTGGGCAGTGCAGGGAACTCATGCCTTGCTGCTGCCTGAAATGGCTTCACTCGATAACAGATGGACTTTACTCTCCAGGGCTGTCAATACAGCACCTTTCACCAGCATTAAAGTCGATCAGACATAGTATTTCAGAGTGTCCCTAACTCAGCATCAGCATTCCCTGGCACTGATTTAAAGAGACTCTGAAGTACTTGATGATAGTCTCACGTGGATGAACACAGCTGGTACACCCAACCATTGATTCTACTGATTTACACCTCTGAGGATCTGGCCCCATTGACTCCAGTGGTGCTACACCATTTACACCAGCTAGACACAGAGGTGAAAGTAAGCTGGTATAGTCCGGTACGGCGTACCAGTAAGAGCCGGTACACAGCCGACCATACTGGCAGGGCCGCTGATGAGGGTGGCCAAAAGGGGCAGCTTCACTGGGGTCCCGGCAACTTAAAAGGGCCCAGGGCTCCCGGCAGCAGCCGGAGCCCCAGGCCCTTTAAATCACTGCCAGAGCCGCCGCCGCTACTGCTACTGCTACCATGGGGCTCCGGCGGTGATTTAAAGGGGCCGGGGCTCCCGGGTGCTGCTACCGCACCAGCAGCTGGAGCCCCGGGCCCTTTTAAATCGGCGTAGGCCGGGCAGCGCTGAAGGACTGGCTGGGGGAGTCTGGCCCTATCCCCGCCCCTTCTGGTTGAATGCCTCCCCCCCCATCTTGCTCAGGACCCCAGCCATCATGTGTACTGGTAAGTCCCTTAAGTTACTTTCACCCCTGGCTAGATACCATCTCTCTGTTTGCCTCCAAAACAGGAAGGAAGAGTTTGATAGTTCTGGTAAGTTTTGAGATCTGTTTAAAAACAAAGACAGAGGAAATTGGCAAATTGCTCCACCCTGATAACTGAGGTGAGAAGTAACTACACTACAGTTCTTTCCAGGCATGGTTCACATAAGCAGACAATGCAAAGAGGTCTCTGGGGACATAACTTCCCCCAGAAAGTCCCAGGGGTCTCCTACAGTCCCCCCACATTTCTACCTACCCCCAGGTGAGGGGTGGTTGATAGATATGGCAACATTCTGCCAGATACTTGGGAGATTTTATTGAATTAAATTTAAGTATCTTTGGGGGCCATTGTGTTAAATTCAGGGTTTATGTATTATGGATCAGGATTGTATGTCACCTCTCTGAGGGATGGGGGAGGTGTTACAGAAGGGAGACCTGGGGGTTCAAAGAACTAGATTGAAAACGTGCCAGACAAGAATGGACTTTTGGGACAATAAATAGTAAGTGGCTTTCCTGAGGAATACCTAGGGAGAGGTTAATGCACATTCCCCACCTTTGGTTATACAAAAACCTGCCTCCTGAAGCTCCGCCCTGAGGAGAGGATGAATGTCTGCTGATCAGCTGTTGCCAGAGACTGGAGAGCAAAGGCCTGAGCTGTAGAGAAGCGGCTGACCTGCCCAACCAGGGTTCTGGTTTTGGAATCTGAGAGTTACAAACATGTAACCACAGAGAAAACCCAGTCATGGGTTTTGAAAGACTGACACCTACCAGAGCCTGAGGATGGAATTGCGGAGTGACCTGAGCGCTCTAGCAGGCGTATTGGTTCCTTGATTGTTTCAGTGAGTTTTCTCTGTCATGCTTTTACCTTAAGAATAAAGGGGTTTGTTTAGAAAGAGCTGCATGGAAACTTCTGACTGCTAGTTACGTTGTTCGTAGCCTTCATAGAGAAAGCAAAGCACAGGCACTGGCCTGTTCAGCCAGTCTGGCTTGCTGGGGATATCACAGTGTAAGGCTGGGAACTGGGCAGCCTTAAAAAGCCCCGAGCAGGGGGGAGAGAGACATGGGTTGCTGCCGAAGACAGGTGACTGCTGGGAGCCAGGAGGCTGAAATGGTGGCCTTGGTGGACCAGGGAGGTGGAATACAGGTGCAGTGTCCCTGAAACTGTGACTGACTGTACCAAATGTTTGCTGACCCCTGCTTGAGGCCCTGTCAGCTTGGTGCAACCCTTCCTAAGGAGGTGTCCTGCTGGAAGGCAAGAGCAGCCAACTTGGACCTTCCCAGGGATTGCCTAGAGAAGCTTCCCATGATCATCTGCAGGCAGGATCAGTGAGAGTTGGTCCTCCAGCACCTAGAAGAGCCGGAAGCGGGTGGAAGCCAATCAAGGCTCAGCAAGCCAGATAAAAAGGGCTGGCTGTGTCTACTAGGTGCCAGTCCTGGGAGAAGCCAGGACTAGGAAGGAAGGCACTCCTTGGGAATGCAAGGAACCTGGCTGTTCAGGGCCCTAATCTTGACAGTATTTGCCTAGGATCTTTGCAAAGGAGTATTGCTTATATTATGCACTTTAGTGCCTGTGTGGCCATTTGAGTTAAGTGTTAGTTTGTTTTTCTGTAGGGTGACTGACACGGGGGAGCCCTTGACAACCCATCATTCTAGTATCGGAGCACCTCATGGTCATTAAAGAATGTGCCCTCCAGGACAGCCTAATGAGTGAGCACAGTGCTGTCATCTCCACTTGACAGATGGGGAACCGAGACCCAGATAGGGTAAGTGACTGGTCCAAGATCACTAGCCCCTCCAAGTGCTGTGATCACTCAGCATAACAGCATGTGGAGTCCCACACCCAGCTGGATTGCATGAATGTTCCCAGAGCCACTCATGAATCACAGAGAAAGGCACCAGCCAAATCCCCCCAGCTCCCAGCACTGTACCCCCGGAATATACTGTCTTGCACTGCTCAAGACAAGCAGTGCACAATTTATTAATTGGTTCCCCACTTCATCAATGGAAAGTGGATATACCCCAGCCTTTGTAAACCTGAACAGATTTACTGAACACTTCAGGCAAACTCACTGGTAATGATAAACAATAAAAGAAGTTTATTGACTACAAAAGATAGATTTTAAATGATTATAATTGATAGGCAAAAAGTCAGATTTAGTTACCAAAATAAAATAAAATCTAAGCAGGCAGTCTAAACTCTCAACCCTATTAGACTAGGCACAATCTAGATTAAGCAGTTTTTGTCACCCCACTGGATATTGCAGTTCATAGTACACAGGTTTCATCCTTGAAACTTGGGGCAGTCCCCTCAGTTGGAGTCTTCAGTCTTCTCAGTGACCTTGTTGCTTGCAGCATAGGTGGGGGCAGGAGAAAGGCAAAGCATGTGGCCACTGTGTTCTGTTTTATACCCTTAGTTCCATGTGCCTGGAGAACACAAGTCCAGGCATGTCTGGTGGGCGTTGCTGAGTCACAAGGTGACGCAATACCAGTGGCGTAGCCAGGTGGAGGGAACAGGGGGAGCAATAAAAAAAAAAGGCGCCACCCGCTGCAGTGCTTTTACTCACCCGGCGGCGCTCCGGGTCTTCGGCGGCGGGCCCTTCACTCGCTCCGGGTGTCTTTGGCGGCACTGAAGGTCCCACCGCCAAAATGCCACCGAAGACCTGGAGCGAGTGAAGGTCCCGCCGCTGAAGTGCCGCCGAAGACCTGGAGCGCCGCCGGGTGAGTAAAATAAAAGCGCCACAGCGGGTGGTGCGTTTTTTTTATCACTCCCCTGGGTGAGTAAAAAGGCGCCAAGAAATCGACAAGGCGCCACTTGTGCTCATTGGGGGAGCAGCTGCTCTCCCGCTCCCTCCCTAGCTACACTACTGCGCAATACCCCGGTGTGTCTCCTGTGAGTGAGTCATTGAATTGTAACTCCTCTGCTGGACAATGACTGGTGATGTCTGTTCAGCACCCGCTTGGGCGTTGGTTACCTCCCTTGTCATTGTCTCTGGAGAGCTAGTATCTGGGCACTTCCCAAACTTACAGCATGTTTTACTGACAACCATACAACACAATCTCATAACTTCCTATGCACTAATGATATACATATTTAGATAGAACAGTGACTTTCACCAGATCATAACCTTTCCCCTGATACCTTACATGGCGTGCTTTATATGCAAGATCACAATTATATATAAATTAGGAATATGGGGGTTACAGGGTGCTCCCCGAGGTATGGAATGTCACAAGAGGCTCAAACTAAATGTATACCCCAAAATAAAAAAATAGTAAGAGGACCAAAAATATGCCATGGTGGGTAAAGAGCAGAGTAAAAGAGGCTGTCTGTGGCAAAAATACATCCTTTAAAACGGGAAGTCAGTCCTACCGAGGAAAATAGAAAGGAGCATAAACTCTGTAGAATTAGGCAAGCCAAAAAAAAAAAAAAAGTTAAAGAGCAACTAGCAAATGACCGACAAACTAACAGCAATTTTTTTTTTAAACACATCAAAAGCAGAAGCCTGCCAACCAATCAGTGGGGCCACTGGACAATTGAGGTGCTAAAGGAGCACTCAAGGAAGATAAGGTCATTGTGAAGAAGCTAAATGAATTCTTTGCATCAGTCTTTACTGCAGCGGATGTGAGGGAGATTCCCAAACCTGAGCCATTCTTGCTAGGTGACAAATTTATGGAACTGTCTCAGACTGAGGTGTCAGTAGAGGAGGTTTTGGAACAAACTGATCAATTAAATAGTAATAAATCACCAGGACTAGACAGTACCAGCAAGAGTTCTGAAGGTACTCAGATATGAAATTGCAGAACTACTAACTGTGGTATGTAACCTATCACTTAAATCAGCCTCTGGACCAGATGACTGGAGGGTAGCTAATGTAAAGCTTATTTTTTAAAAAGGCTCCAGAGGTGATTCTGACATTTACAGGCCAGTAAGCCTGACTTCAGTACCAAGGCAAATTGGTGTAAACTATCGTAAAGAACAGAATTATCAGACATATTGATGAACACGATATGCTTGGGAAGAGTCAACACGGCTTTTGTAGAGGGAAATCATGCCTCACCAATCTATCAGAATTCTTTGAGTGTGTCAACAAGCATGTGATCCAGTGGATATAGGGTACTTGGACTTTCAGTAGGTCTTTGACAAGGTCTCTTACCAAAGGCTCTTAAGCAAAGTAAGCAGTCATGGAATAACGGGAAAGGTCCTCTCATGGATCAGTAACTGGTTAAAAGATAGGAAACCAAGGATAGAAATAGATGGTCAGTTTTCACAGTTGAGAGAGATAAATAGCAGGGTCCCCCAAGAATTTGTACTGGGACCAGTGCTGTTCAACATATTCATCAGTGATCTGGGTAAGGGGTAAACAGTGGTAAAACGGGTAAACAGCGAGATGACAAAGTTTGCAGATGATAAAAAACTACTCAAGATAGTTAAGTCCAAAGCAGCCTATGAAGAGTTACAAAGGGATCTCATGAAACTGAGTGACTGGGCAACATAATGGCAGATGAAATTCAATGTCTATAAATGCAAAGTAACCCACCTTGGAAAACATAATCCCAATGATACATATAAAACAATGGGTCTAAATTAGCTGTTACCACTCAAGAAAGAGATCTTGGAGTCGTGGATAGTTCTCTGAAAATATCTGCTCAATGTGCAGCAGCAGTCAAAAAAGCTAACAGAATGTTAGGAACCGTTAGGAAAAGAATACCTAATAAGACAGAAAATATCATAATGCCACTATATAAATCCATGGTACGCCCACACCTTGAATACTGCATGCAGTTCTGGGAGATCCATCTCAAAAAAGATATATTTGAATTGGAAAAAGTACAGAGAAGGCAACAAAAATGATTAGGGGTATGGAACAGTTTCCATACAAGAGGAGATGGAAAAAGACCGGGACTGTTCATCTTAGAAAAGAGACAACTGAGGGGGGACATGTTAGAGGTCTATAAAATCATGACTGGTGTGGAGAAAGTGAATAAGGAAGTGTGATTTACCCCTTCACATAACACGAGAACTAGGGGTCGCCCAATGAAATTAATAGGCAGCAGATTTAAAACAAACAGAAGGAAGTACTTCTTAGAATCACAGAATCAGGGTTGGCAGGGACCTCAGGAGGTCATCTAGTCCAACCCCCTGCTCAAAACAGGACCAATCCCCAACTAAATCATCCCAGCCAAGGCTTTGTCAAGCCGGACCTTAAAAACCTCTAAGGAAGGAGATTCCACCACCTCCCTAGGGAACCCATTCCAGTGCTTCACCACCCTCCTAGTGAAAAAGTTTTTCCAACCTAAACCTCCCCCACTGCAACTTGAGACCATTACTCCTTGTTCTGTCATCTGATACCACTAAGAACAGTCTAGATCCATCCTCTTTGGAACCCCCTTTCAGGTAGTTGAAAGCAGCTATCAAATTCCCCTTCATTCTTTTCTTCTGCAGACCAAACAATCCCAGTTCCCTCAGCCTCTCCTCATAAGTCATGTGCTCCAGCCCCCTAATCATTTTTGTTGCCCTCCGCTGGACTCTTTCCAATTTTTCTGCATCCTTCTTGTAGTGTGGGGCCCAAAACTGGACACAGTACTCCAGATGAGACCTCACCAATGCCGAATAGAGGGGAATGATCACATCCCTCGATCTGCTGGCAATGCCCCTACTTATACAGCCCAAAATGCCGTTAGCCTTCTTGGCAACAAGGGCACACTGTTGACTGATATCCAGCTTCTCATCTACTGTAACCCCTAGGTCCTTTTCTGCAGAACTGCTGCCTAGCCATTCGGTCCCTAGTCTGTAGCAGTGCATGGGATTCTTCCATCCTAGGTGCAGGACTCTGCACTTGTCCTTGTTGAATCTCATCAGGTTTCTTTTCGCCCAATCCTCTAATTTGTCTAGGTCCCTCTGTATCCTATCCCTACCCTCTAGCATATCTACCACTCCTCCCAGTTTAGTGTCATCTGCAAACTTGCTGAGGGTGCAGTCCACGCCATTCTCCAGATCATTAATGAAGGTATTGAACAAAACCGGCCCCAGGACTGACCCTTGGGGCACTCTGCTTGATATCGGCTGCCAACTAGACATGGAGCCATTGATTGCTACCCGTTGAGCCTAATGATCTAGCCAGCTTTCTATCCATCTTCACATAATGCACAGTCAACCTGTGGAACTCCTTGCCAGGGGATGTTGTGAAGGCCAAAAGTATTACTGGGTTCAAAAAAGAATTAGATACATTCATGGAAGATAGGTCCATTGATGGCTATTAGCCAAGATTCATGTGGATGCAACCCCATGCTGCGGGTGTCCTTAAACCTCTGACTGCCAGAAGCGTGGTCTGGATGACAGGGGATGGACCACTCGATAATTGCCCTGTTCTGTTCATTCCCTCTGAAGCATCAGCCACTGTTGGAAGACAGGATATGGGGCTAGATGGACCATTGGACTGAGCCTGTATGGCCGTTCTCTCTCTTTCTCTCTCTCTCTCTCTCTCTCTCAGATTAGATGCATTATCTGTCTAGATTATTGTTCTGTGTCCAATGACAGAACCGCTCCCCTGCAGCCCTGGATTCTGACATTGCACCCAGGGTGGGCATAGGAAGGTCTGGATGCTTTTCAAATGATATGTCCAAGCCATGCTCTAAAGTGCGTTTGTTTTCCTTTCCAAGCCCCGTTTGGGGCCATAGCAGCAGCACGAGGCAGTTGTAGTCTCCCCCTCCCAGCGGCGTTTCTCTAACATAGATTGTTCTGTCGATTTCTGTTACTATTAATACGCTGAACCTCAGTTGCTCCTAGCTCCAGGAAATTGGAATGGGGGCTGGTCGTCAGGGGAGCGGTGTGGAGGAGGAGTTTGCCAGTCAGATAAGTGCAGAATAAACACGTTTGTTTATTTTCCTTTGTACTCCCATCATCTGTGATTGGGCTCCTTTGGATTCCCTAATTTTTTTTGAAAAAGGGAATAGGCTGACATTTCCTTTCTGGGCTCAGCAGATGCTGCTCTCTGGTTCCCTCGGTAGAGGGTGTTCTCTTGGCACGTGCAAGGTCTGTCTCGCTGAGAACTGGGGGATTGTAGAGGCCGCAGGTCAGGTGCGTCCCACTGATGTCAGCTTGACGCCCAACAGCTGCGCTCCTCTGGGACAGTGCAGACCCCAAAGCTCAGGAGCAAGCATTGGAGAGCTTCACCTGCGTGGAGAGGATCCAGCTACGGAACAAGCATCCAGAAAGGGTCAGGCCAACCCAGAGTCTGAGTGTCTTTAGGAGATGCTGCAAACCCTTCCTCTATGAGAGAGCCTTTCTGCTGTAGGAATGACCGTCACAGCATGGACACCCCCTCTTTCTGCCACTAAACCCCAACACTAACCCCCCACCCTCCACCCCAACCACCCACATTGATCCACCTTCTATCCAATATGCCCCACCACTGACTAGCCTTCTTCCACCAAACCCTGACCCCCCCCTTCTGCCCCTAAGTCCCAATGCTGACTCCCTTCCATCCCAAATCCTCACATTGACCCACCTTCTACCAAATACGCCCCAATAATGACCCACCTTCTACCACCAAACCCTAACACTGACCCACTTCTGCCCTGACCAGAACACTGATGCCCCCTTTCCCCACAAACCTTAGCACTAACCCCCCTTCTGCCACTAAACCCCAACCGACCGACCAACCAACCAACCAACCAAAAATAAGAGACAAAATTAATAACATCTAAAACAAATTACAGATCAAACCCCCAAACCCTTGAAAGGAAGAAGTGGCAAAGATGGCAGTACAAGACCCTGATAGCTAGCTCGAAGGGTGTTTATGGGGATGAATGGATAGATAGATGGGTGCATAAGGGGATGGATGGATGGACAGATAGAAGGGTGTGGGGGGCATGGATGGATGGATAGATGGGTGTGTAGGGGGATGGAAGGATAGATGGGTAGATGGGTTTGTAGGGGATGGATGGATGGATGTGTGGGGAAAAAGAACTAGGTAGCCTTCTTAATGACAACCAAAGTAACACTGAAGGCCCAAATTCAGGCCCTCTGGCAGAAGCTGACTGCACAGACAGCCTTTACATAAGGTAGTACAGGCCAGAACCTGAACTAAACTAGGCTGTGCAATCCCCTGCCAAATAGGGTCATGGGCCATGACCAGAGGAGGGAGGGGAAGGAAGCCATGCGAAAGGCCTTGGCAACATGATAACCACTGGTTGATGGAAAAACATGATGACTGCTCATTGATGAAACATAATAACGGCTTATATGAAGAAATTGCTTCTAGTAAAGGTCAGCTATCTGCCACTAGCCAATCATATATCATCTTTGGGCGTCCTATAATAACCCCTCCCCCCCCCGGAAAACAATATGTACCCTGACGAAAAACAATACCCCCGCTGGTGCCAAGTACCACCCATGTCAAAATCACCAAGAAAACCCCCCACCCAACAGGCACCCAATTCTTGTAAATAATAAGGAAGCTACCGGGAAAAAGGAACAGACCCCTACTCTTATTTTGCATAAATGATGTATTATTTTTAATATGCTTGCTGTTTGACGGAATAAAGCCGCCTGCGAGCTGCTGCTGGGTGTAGTAGTTTTCGGACTGCTACCCCAACGCGTTGGTATGTATTGCAATAAACTGGCCTCAGGCTTGAGTCTGTGAATTAAAATCAATGCGTGGGTAACTTTTTCCACGACAGATGGATAGATGGGTGTGTAGGGGGATGGATAGATAGGTAGGTGGATGTGTAGGTGAATGGATGGATAGATAGGTAGATGGGTGTGTAGGAGCATGGATAGATAGATAGATGGATGGATAGATAGGTAGATGGCTTTGTAGGGGATGGATGGATGGATAGATAGATGGGTTTGTAGGTGGATGGATGGCTAGACAGATGCATGTGTAAGGGATGAATGGATAGAATGGATTAGATACATGGGTGCATGGGGGAATGGATGGATAGACAGATGGGTGTGTAGAGGGATTGATAGTCAGATGGGTGTGTAAAGGAATGGAGGGATGGATAGTTGGAGGGGGGAGAGGGATGGAGGGATAGATGGGTGTGTAGGGGGATGGATAGACAGATAGATGGGTGTGTAGGGGCATGGATAAATAGGTAGATGGTGTAGTAAGATGAGGCCCTGAAACATAAACCCTTGTATCAAAGGCCCAGTCTGAGGCCTGAAGCCTGAACCAAAGTACTTCCAGGCATTGCGAAGCAAAAGCTGGGCTGTGAGACAGAGGCAGGTCCCACTCATAGAAGTTGGCAAGAAGAGGGCTGCTAGAAGCAGGTGTATCCACACATAAGTGCTAATAAGAGGAACTTGTGCCAAGATGGCACCTGGACATCCCGATACGAGGACATTCCACAAAGATAACAAGGAACAGTCAGGTGCATCTTAAAGACAGGGTCAAAAGGATAGCATGATGGATAGATCTGTTTGTTTGAAACAACATGATCAAAGGGGGAGACAGCACCCTAATGAGTCAAGGAGCTGTACCTCAATACGTCAGTAGGGATGAGTAATCTGTCCTGTAACTGTATAAAAATACGTCCCGGAGAGCACATCTTTGTCTGCCCTAGGGGGCAGTGGAAAGTCCCGCCACTGACTGAGCTGGTCCATTGCCAGGGGGCACAAATTCGTAGTATGTCTTGTAGAGTCTACGGGAAACTATTACTGTGCTTAGTTTGACAATAAACCTGGCTCGGGTTCCTTCGTACCTTACTAGAGTCTGTGGTCTTTGGGGGTTCTCTTGGGATCTGCAGTGTCAGCAATCTGCGCAGAGCTGGGGCAGCGCACAGAGGGAAAACGCACGCAGCCAACTGTTATCATCATCGAACAAGAGCAGAGCACCACACCAGTAGCTACTGACAACAGATGGGTGTGTAGGGGCCTGGATGGATAGATTAGATAGATGGGTATGTAGGGGCATGGATGGATAGATGAGTGTATGGATGGGTAGATAGGTAGATGGGTTTGTAGGGGATGGATGGATGGATGGATAGATGGGTGTGTAGGGGATAGATGGATTAGATAGGTAGATGGGTGTGTAGGTGGATGGATGGATGGATAGCTAGGTAGATGGGTGTGTAGGTGGATGGATGGATAGATGAGTGTGTAGGGGCATGCATAGATGCATGGATAGATTAGAAAGATGGGTGTGTAGGGGGATGGATGAATAGATAGGTAGGTGGGTGTGTAGGTGGATGGATGGATAGATTGGATTAGATAGATGGGTGTGTAGGAGATGGATAGATGGATGGGTGTGTAGGGGATGGATGGATAGACAGATGGGTATGTAGGGGGATGGATGGATAGACAGATGGGTGTGTAGGGGATGGATGGATGGATAGATTGGATTAGATAAATGGTTGCATAGGGGGATGGATGGATGAATGGGTGCTTAGGGGGATGAATGGATAGATGGATGGGTGTGTAGTGGATGGATAGATGGATGGTGTAACGATGCGGTTCTGGCGGGACCCAACTGAGAATGCCAATTTAGGACAAATTGCTCAAACAGGGCAGTTACAGCCCAAGGCTGGGGTTTTTCCACCTCTAAGGCAAACCAAACCAGCCAGACAAAGAGGACTTTGGTCTCACCCCACTGGCTAACCACAAGTCACACAAGCAATTTCCTTAGACACTCCAGTTTCCCAGTATCACCACCAGTGCCACTCATTATGGGGACAAATGGTTATGAAAACCAATACCCCAGTAAAAGGAAAAAGGTTCTCCTGATCCCACAGGACCAAGCCCCAGACACAGGTCAATATACAAATTCGATCTTACCCACAAATCACGCTATTGCCAATCCTTTAGAATCTAAAATCTAAAGGTTTATTCATAAAAGGAAAAAGATATAGATGAGAGCTAGAAATGGTTAAATGGAATCAATTACATACAGTAATAGCAAAGTTCTTGGTTTAGGCTTGTAGCAGTGATGAAATAAACTGCAAGTTCAAATCAAGTCTCTGGAGTACATCCCCAGCTGGAATGGGTCCTCAGTCCTTTGTTCAGCGCTTCAGTTTGTAGCAAAGTCCCTCCAGCGGTAAGAAGCAGGATTGAAGACAAGATGGAGGGGAGGCATTAGCCGTTTATAGTCCTTTCCAGGTGTAAGAACACCTCTTTGTCCTTACTCTGGAAAATTACAGCAAAATGGAGTCTGGAGTCACATGGGCCAGTCCCTGCATACTTTGCTGAGTTGCAAGGCATATCTGGCTTCTCTCCATGGGTCAATTGTATAGCTGATGGTCCTTAATGGGCCATCAAGCAGGCTAGGCAGAGCTAACACCAACTTGTCTGGGATGTATCACAGAAGCATAGCATAAGTTTGAAATACAGACAATTTAGAGCCAATATTTATAACTTCAACTACAAAATTGATACACACATATAGACAGCATAATTATAACCAGCAAACCATAATCTTGTCTTAGACACCTCATTTGACCCCTTTTATACAAGATTTGGTGCCACTACAGGACTTTGGTTGCAACCATGTTCTATATGGTCCCAGATTATATCAATAACGTCACAGATGGGTATGTAGGAGATGGATGGATAGATAGATTACATCAATGAGAGAATTAGTTTGGCTCCATGGTGAAACGCCAACTCTGAACGCCTCTAAGCATTGTGGGCACTTGGAGCTGAGCATTGTGGCCCAGCCCTAGTGACTTTGACTCAGGAGTCATCAGGGCGGCTGGCATTGGGATGGATGCAAGTCAAAGAGGCAGCCTCAGCTTTCAATCAGGAGCCAGTATCAACAGGTGAATCCACCCAGACAGGGCAGACGGCAGTGGGGTCAGTTGGGAATGCAGAACTGAGGTCAGAGTCACTTGTAATCGACTGCACAGCAGGGGGGATCAATTTTTACCATGCAGCTGGGACTGGACCTGACTCTGGTTAGGCAGTGAGCGCTGGAATGGCTCCAGCTCAGAGAGCTGGGGCTGGATTCTCTGCCATCTTGCTCCCTGTGGCATCCTTTCAATCTGTGCGAAGTGGGCTCCCCAGGCGACCAGCTCACCATGACAGTGCTTTGCATCTGCCTGGCACAGGCGTGAAGGACCACACAGCAGCAGAGAATTAGGAATCAGTCAATCAGTGTCACATAACTGGCACTGAAATCAGTTGGAGCTGGAGAACTGGCCTTGGTACCAGTTTGCATAGCACGGCAGAGGACTGGATGTGACTTCCTGGGTCACTGAGACCAATCCTCTGCTATTGTAGGCAACCCTGGCTGGATCAGCCAGCCGGAAAAGGGACTTTGCCTCCCTGTGGCTGTGTGTAAACATTATTCTCTCTATTTATTACACTAGGAACTAGAGACCACAGCCATGGTCATGCCTCCGATGTGCTAGGTGCTGCACAGATGCAGTAAAAGACCAGGGCAGGCAGAGGAAGGATTATTAGCCTGGCATTACAGATGGGGATCTCAGGCCTGGCAGGCTAAGTGATTTGCCCACGGTCACACAGGGTGTCTGGCAGTGCAGGAAATTGAACTGACTTCTGAGTCCCAATGTGGCACCTGGAGCATGAAACCATCTTTGCAGCATGAAACATGATGGAGCCTCACTTCTGAGCCAGCTGGGAAATTGCTGCCCAAACTTCTTCTGGGTCTGAAAAGGCCCATTTTTTTTGGCGGGGGGGGGGGGGGGGGGGGGGGGAGAATGTTTTGAAATTGGCCTTTTGACATTTTTAAAACGAAAATAGTTCCGTTTCTCCGTTCGACTGGAGATTGTGTCTAGAAAGGTACATTCATTTAAGGGAAAACCGTTTTCCCCAAAAAGGTTGAAATGAAACATTCCGATTGAGCCGATCTACAATTCTTTTTTATTTTCCAGTTGCAGTTTGTTTGTTGGAGATTTTGACTTTTGGCCCCAATTTTGGATGGGAAAATTTTTCAAAATCTCAAAAATGCTCATGGAACGGGAAAGCCGATTCCTGCCCAGCTCTGCCTCTGGGCGGTATTGTGATAACTGTAATGATCAGGGCTCTGATTGGGAGCAGAAAGTTGGGCCCAGGGACAATCCAGGTCTCTCTTCCACCCTCCTCCTCTTTCTCAGCCTGTCATCCTTTTACAGCCTCTCTGTTTATTGGGAAATGCTCCAAGTATCCCAGCTCAAGAAGTCGCCTCTCTGGTGGGTCACAGGGTCACTGAACTTTTTGCATCCTCTCTCATCCTTCCCTGTGTCCCTATCACTCTTCCCTTTCTAGAGACAGGGCCCAGCTGGGGAGTTTGCAGCTGGGGAGTTTGCAGCTCCGGATCTGGTGTCCTGGTTCTGCTCCACCTCCCGGGACCCCTCTGTGCTCAGCTGCTCCTAAGCACATGTGTGTTTGGAGAGGGCAGAATTCTGATGGCCTTCCGCTCGGAAACACACCGAGTCCTGCCTGCTGCACTATATCCTCCTCGCTGGGACACTGCTCCGGCCGGGGTTACTGCATCCGTGGGAGAGGGCATGTGAAAGGAGACAGCAATGCTAGTCATGACACGGATATTTAGTAACAGGCCTGTCCTCCTGTGCTCTCAGCCAAGCCCCAGTGAGAGTTTATGTAGGTTGCCTGCGTGCTGCTGCTGCCAGAGAGTTTCAATTCCCTAGTGTGTCCGTAAACTGTAATGTGCTCTCTGCCTCTCTATGGGCTGGTCCACACTAACCCCCCAGTTCGAACTAAGATATGCAACGCTGAAGTCGAAGTATCTTAGTTCGAACTACAAGGTACTTACCGCGGGTCCACACGCGGCAAGCAGGCTCCCCCGTCGACTGCGCGTACTCCTCTCGCGGTGCAGGAGTACCAGCGTGGACGGCGAGCACTTCCGGGATCGATTTATCGTGTCTAGACAAGACGCGGTAAATCGATCCCAGAAGATCGATTGCTTGCCGCCGAACCAGCGGGTAAGTATAGAAGTACCCTTACTCTCCCCACCCTGTTTATCTCTATATCTCATCTCTTGTCTTTCTTTAGCTCTCTCTGACTAGTGATAACACTCTATCAGGAGTGACATATTGTTAACCCGAGTGATTAGTCAAAATGCGGGGCTTTTTGGGTTGTTCCAGATGGGGGCGGGGAGGAGATATTGACGATGGAGTCTGGTATCTTTGATGCAGTCTGGTGTATTTACTGAATCCGGACAAGGTCCTGCCTGTTTCCCTGAACTCAGGAGGATCTAAACAACAGGAAACAACTAGCAAACCAGAAACTCTTTCAGTCAGCTCTCCCCAAACGCTCTTTCTAGGCCTGGTCTACACTGAAAAATTAGCTCGACCTAGCTCCATCACTCAGGGCTGTGAAAAATCTCACCTCCTGCGCGATGTCGTGAGGTCGACTCCTGGTGCCGATCTGGTTAGGACGACAGAAGAATTCTTCTGTCAACCTAGCTACCAGCTCTCGGAGGGGTGGAGTAACTGTATCGACAGAAAAACCCCTCCCGTCCATGCAATGGTGCCACAGTGACGCAGCTGCAGTGCAGGAGCTGTGCAGCTGTTGTATAGACGTGAAGGGGGGCGGAAAGAAGTGAGCGGGTGGGGGTGCAGGCAGAAGGAATGGGGCAGGGCCACAGGTCTGGCATGGGGGGCCCCTCACTTGCTCCCGCTCAGGGCCCCAGGAAACCTTGATCAGCTTCTTTATGGGGCTCACATTCCCCTTTTGTCTTAGATGGGGCTGCTTAGCTGTCTCGGACAGGCATCTTAAATGAAGGGTGGAAGTCACAACAGTTTAAAGGAGATTGAATCCAACCCCCAGCAACATCTATTTTAGGCTATGTCTACATGACAGAGGCTGAGCCTGTGTTGACTCAGTTGTACCAATCCAGTATTGCCCACCCCAAATGTTCCAAAAACCAGGAGTCAGGCTCACCAGAAATCATGAGATTGGCTTTAACATCAGGAACTTATATCAAAAATAATAGATTTTTATTTGCTTTCTGCTTTTTGAGCCACTGGGGTCACATTTTGAAGCTTTCTCCACAGCCGCATGGGCCAGAAATTTACTTTTTCTTTAAGAATGAAGGCTGAAAGCATCCCATATCTGCTTGACTCCAGGAGCTGCGGAGCTGTGGTTTTAAGGAAAACAATAATTATCAGGAGACTTATGACAAAACCATGAAAGTTGGCAACACTGCCAATATAACTTTTAAGGACAGACCAAGCCTTAGGGTTTTATCCTGCCACCATCACCGGAGTATCTGGGCGACCTTCCGACATGAAATCGATGGCAAGAGTGAAGTCTCCAAGGCCCTTAATGGAGTCTCTAGCCATTGTTCAGGGATCTTTGGCCAGTGTGCGGTCAGGGGCACTGCTGCTCTTCTAGTCGCTGGTCTGAAGAACAGTTATACATGTGTAGTTAGCGATATGTCCTGTCGTGGGAGAACAGGGCCACGTGTTCTGGTGACGATCGGGTCACCAGAAAACCGAGATCTCCCCGGATTCTCATTGTAGCTGCTGAATCAAACCGTAGCTCGCAAAATGCCACATTGTCACCCTGTAAAAATGGCTGGGTGGGGCTCCATGCTGATCACCTGTCAATGGATTACCCCAGCTCAGGTTTGCTCAGTTTACAAATAAAGCCATGCTTTTTCGCCCCACAGCCTCGGCTATGAGTTAAGCTGTCTTACCTGCTCTCCCTCAGCCAGCAACAAAGGCTCTGCTGTTAGAATGAGCCAAAGCCTACAAAAGGCGATGGAAAAACGCCTACTGACTTTGGTGGCTTTTGGATCAGGCCTTTAGGGGATGATTCTGTTGCGATGCATGAGCTGGAATAAGGCATCCAGCTCTGTGTTGGCTCTGCAGGGCTAACAGGAGTAAAACCTTGTTAGAATGTCTTGAAAGTCAGCAATCTGGCTCCGATACACCCCATGGGGGCCAGTTTCACACAGGCGCATCTCAGCGCGGGTGACACACAGCACGTGCGGTTGCATTTCAATTGTTGCATTTGCTCCCTGCTTCTCCTAAACCAGCCAGAGAGAGTTTTAGCTGCGAACAAAAAAACAACAACAACAAAAAATGTCTTGTTGGCCTTGTGTCTCTCATTGTTGTTCGGTTATTCACGAATAATTACTCTAAAAGGTACAGCTGTTGTCATGACAACCTATTAATCCGTCAGTAAAAGCCCCCTATTTGCACTGGAAGCGTCCTCTCTCTCTCTTTCCCCCCATCGTTTTCCCCCCATCCCCACCTATTGCTCATCCATTCTCTCTCTCTCTCGCACGCGCACTCTCCCTTTTCATTAGATTATATCCTGCAATTGATCCAGGCATGGAATTCCCCTGGAAGTCAACGAGAACTCTCTGCGCAAAGGGATGGGGGCCAAATGCCCCACTGTGTCTGTTTCATCTTGCTTCTTGCCCCTTGTTTCTGCCCCCTAGTCCTGTGCAGACCGGGGACTCTGATTGGAGAGCCTGGTTGGTTTTCATTTGCTCCAGGTTGCCCAAGGAGGGATAAGAGGGGAGAGAGAGCAGCACCAGGGACGTGTATTTATCTTGTGCAGAAACACAAGACAGATGAAATTTCTTCCATCAGAAGCAGCAATTTTTGCCACTGGCAATCACCATGCAAGTGAGACACCGGCCTCGAATTTACCCTGGAGACTGCTACCTAGCGCTCCAGAATTTGAGCTTTTAATTAAAACAATAAGTCTCTAGCAATTCTGATCGCAAAGAAACCGTTCAAATGTGCAGTGGCACCAGCCTGAGCCTGCAGACAGCATGAAATAATGGTTCTGAGCGCTGTGGCCTGCTCCCATTCAAAGCAACAGGATGTTGGCTCTGGAACCTATTGACGCCCGTTTACGCTTTTGATGACAGCCCACAAGAAACAGGAGAGAATCATTCTATGCAGATCTGCAGACTGTACTGTGAGTGCTGTCTCATTTTGGGAATCAAAGGGGGAGGAGCTTGGATTGTGGGCGGAGCTCGGGGAAAGTATACCCTTTACTGTTTTTCCAAACCTACTGCAGCATTGATCCTCCCCTGGAAGAGTTTGCTCTGATTCCTAATCTACACCCACTTTTGGTGATTCCCTTTGTGAGAAAGGGCCAACAATGTATCCCATAGTGGGGGGCAAAATCCCAAATGGAAGTGACTCCGCTCCAGAGCTATTTACCTCTGTGCTGGGTGTACCGTTACAATTGTGTATTGACCCTAGATCAGTGGCCCCTTCGTTTCCTTGCTCTCCCTCATTGGTCTGACAGTATCCATCTGTAGTCTCTTGTCTGAGAGACTGTTTTGAGATTCTGAGAGCATTTGGTGGCAGGGACTATTTTTTGTTCTGTGTTTGTACAGCGCCTAGCACAGAGGTGTCCCGGGCCATGTCTGCGACTCCAAGGCACTATGGCAGACGTGGGCAAACTACGGCCTGCGGGCCACATCCGGCCCGCGGGACCGTCCTGCCTGGCCCCTGAGCTCCCGACTGGGGAGCCTAGTCCCCAACCCCTCCTCTGCTGTCCCCCCATCCCCGCAGCCATTCTGCCGTGTGAGCCACGCTCTGGCCCACCGCTCCCATTGGGCAGCGTGGGGAGTGCAGCTGGCTCTGGCCGGGTGTCACAGCTGCTGTTGGTAAGGGGGCGGAGAGCGGGGGGGGTTGGGTAAGGGATCAGGGGTCCTGGGGGGCAGTCAGGGAGGAGGAGGCAGTTGGATGGGGCGGAGGTTCTGGGGGGGCGGTCAGGGGATGGAGAACAGGGAGGGTTGGCAGTGGGAGTCCCGGGGAGCCTGTCAGGGGGCAGGGATGTGGATGGGGTCGGGAGGGCATCGGGACAGGGAGCAGAGAGGCTGGATAAGGGGGTGGGATCCTGGGGGGCAGTTAGGGGTGGGAGGTTCTGGGAGGGGGTGGTCAGGGGATGAGTAACAAAGGGCGGTTGGATAGGGGGTGGGAGTCCCGGGGGGGCTGTCAGGGGGCGGGGATGTGGATGGGGTCGGGGCAGTCAGGGGACAGGGAGCAGAGGGTTGGATAGGCAGCGGGGATCCCGGGAGGGGGCGGTCAGGGGACAGGGAGTTCGATGGCTCGGAGGTTCTGAGTGGGCAGTCAGGGGGCGGAAAGTGGGAGGGGACGGAGGCCAGACTGTTTGGGGAGGCACAGTCTTCCCTACCCAGCCTTTCATGCACAACCCCGATGTGGCCATCGGGCCAAAAAGTTTGCCCACCCCTGCACTATGGTGGTAATAATTAATTATTATTAGTAGTATTAAAATGCTGGCATAAGCTGCTTGGTGATCTTGGATTTATTGCAATAGCTGTTTCACTGGACTGTGAGGTAGGAAAAGGATGGGAGAAAAAGGTACTGGATGCTTTTCAGAGGTGACAAAGAAGCTCTGATTCCTCTTGGCCCCCTTCTGAGCCACTTTGTTCGTTGTACCTTTGATCAGTTCCTCTCTCTCTCCTTCTAAGCGTCTCTCTTTCTCTGTAGTTTGCAGGGGGCCAGATTCTGATCTCACACTGGTGTAAATCAGGTCTGACTCCACCTGAAGCCCATGGGCCTGATTCTGATCTGACTCCGACTGGTGTAAATCCCAGTGAAGTCAATGCAGTTACTGGTGTAAAGCCGTTGTGAGCGAGATCAGAATGAGCCCAGCCCTGGCGGGATCCTGGTGCAGGGCTTGCATTTGCTCTCTCGCGTACAATCAAATTCACAAAGTGATGGGAAAATGTCAGACATAATTAGGGGAAATTAACCAGGGAGCCTTCTCTGGAGGATCAGCAGCTTTCATCTCTCGGCGGGCTCATCACAGTCTACAGCCTCCAACGCGGTTTCCCACGCACACCCAGCTTCGGATGGCAGCAGGGCAGGGTCCGTGGTCTATCCAGCCCTCCCCAGGGTCTGGGATCCCATCACTCCACAGCTGTCAGTGCAGGAGGAAGATGGCTCTAGAGAGGTTATTACATGTCAGCTAAGTGCAGAGATCTCTGTATACAAGCCGAGGTGGCTGCCGGGGCCCAGAGCAAGCTGGGGGATAAAAAAATGAGACAAGACAATCCTTGTCACACACTGTCTACCTCCTTAAGGACACGTGTCTCTCCGTCCCCCATCACTGACCCTCCCCGGCCTCTCTTCTCTTTTGCTGGGCAATCATTTTCTTCCAGTGGGCAACTCGTGCAGACACCAGGAGTTAAAGTCTCTGTCCCTCACCTTTCACGAGAGATGTGCCTGTCTAAATCACTAGATTTCGAGTGGCTTCATTTTGATCTGATGGGTAGAGCAGGACTCCTGGGTTCTATTCCCGGCTCTTGGAGGGACTAAGCGACTGGAAGTCAGGGCTTCTTCTTGTGTTTCTAAGGCTGCTTCTGGGAAGGAGTGTGGTCTAGTAGTTAAAGCAAAGGACTGGGAGTCAGGACTCTGGGGTTCCCGTCTCATCACTGGGGAGGGGTGTGTTCTAATGGTCAGGCAGGGGACAGGATTCCTTGGCTATATTACCTGTTCTGCCCCTGCTCGCGCTGTGATCTGAGGCATGTCCCTTGACCTCTCCCCCTTTTCTAGACAGGCAAAGTGAGGCACCCAAGGTCACGCAGCAAGTCAGTAGCAGAGCCAGGAGACCCATGACCCCCAGTTGCCCGTTTTAACCGCTGCACCACACTGGGCTATGGGGCAGCAGCCCCTGCCTGGCAATGCTAAGGGGGCCTGACCCAGTGCCTGCTGAAGTGAAGGAGGGTCCTTCTGTTGCTATTAGATCCTTGGATGGATGTTACCAGGATGACGGTGAGTTTCTTTGCAGCAGGCCTCCTGTGTGTTGTTGAGAGGACAGGAAGTTGGGGCATTCATTGTGGGGGGGGTCCTAACCCTTTTTGGGAGGTGATAGAATAGGAAAGATCCATGAAAAGCGTCTGGTACTGGTGAATCTAGAGCATTCATTATCCGCCTTGCCAAGCAGTCTCTATAAGACAATAGTAACTGAGCCCTGGGCATGACTTATGACCTCTCTCTACACAATCCACTTATTTCTGGGGATGGGGTATTTTGGGGAGGAACTTGGAGGTTAGATTAGGATTTCAGGCCTGATTTCAGTGCCGATGTTCTGGTGAACCCATGTCTTTCTTTGGGGGCTGACCTGGGGAGACAGGCAGGGTGGAGAGTCTGACCGGATCCCCAAGGCACTGGATGAAGACAGAAAACAAGACTTAAGCCAGCCCCCAGCCTCCCCAGCTCCCAGCCGCCCGAGGCTCTGGAGGTAATGCCGTTATCTCTGCGTTTGCCTCACATAAGTGACTGGTAGATATAAATATCCCAGGAGAGTCCTGGTTAATTTCAGGATTTATCAGCAGCACTGCAACCATCAGAAGCAAAATGATCTTGTGGGGGGAGGGGGTGGCGAGGAGGTGTATCCTAGCCCCCATCTGCACAGAAGCCACCCCTCTGTACTCCCCTGGTGATGATAATACCTAGCTCTTTCCATCCCTAGATTGCAAAGGAGCTAAGCATCATTTTCCGGATCTTAACCCATCCCAGGGAGGTGATGTGACTTGGCCGAGGTCCCCCAGCAACGCAGTGGCAGAGACACAAAGAGAACCGAGGTGTCTCGTGTCTAAGGCCTGGTCTACACATAGAGATGAGATCGACCCAGCTACGACACTCAGAGCTGTGAAAAATGTCACGCCCCGTGCGCCGTAGTTAGGTTGCCCTAGCGCACGGCTAGGTTGCCGGGAGAATTCTTCTGACAACGTATCTGTCACCTCTCGGAGAGAGGGATTAACGACATTGATGGAAAAACCCCTTCCGTCAATGTAGGAAGCATCTCCGCTACGGCCCAACAGTACCATAGCTGTGCTGCCGTACCAGCTGTGATGTAGACAGACCCTCAGGGTATCCTTTATGAATGGGGAAACTGAGGCATCAAGCGGGGACGTGGCTTGAGGAAAGTCACGCAGCACGGCAGTGGAATAGAACCCAGGTGTCCTCACTCCTCCTCCAGTGCCCGGCCTACCCAGCCTCTGGTGGTGGTGGTTGGAATATGCTCCTGGTTGTTTATTGTATTAGTGTCCGAGCTGCTCTTGCTTTCTTGTAGGTAAAAACTGGCTTGCCCGAAGGGCTGGGCCTTATCAGATAAAAGACGATGGCAGACACCAGAGAAGAGACCTGGCAGGTTTTGTTTGCTGCTGCTCGGCGTCCACCGACACCCTCCAGGGCCCAGGACATTGCAGCCCCCATCCCAGGGGTCTCCACCGCTGTCAGTCCCTCCCTTCTCCCTGGCCCAGTCCTGAGCACTGTCCAAACCGCCTTTCCCCTAAGCAAACCCATGCTGTCCCTGCCCTGGGAACACGCTGAGCTCTGGGGTGCTCTCAGCCCCTCCACTAGTCCCAGCTCTGCACCTGCCAGCCCCTTCGCTCTCTCCCTGCGTAATCCCCCGTTCTGCAGCTCCACTGAGCTCCGTTGTTCCCAAGCCTGCACCCAGCAGCCTCTCGGCCCTGGGAAAACAGAGAGGGCTGTAGCCTCTGACAGCGCCAATCCCTGTGCTCTTCCAGTAAAAAATTAAACTCATTACAGCGAGGGGCACGGGCGATAAAGGAAGCAAAGCTTTGTAAATGGAACCTGTATTGGTCTTTTGTCCTGGCCAGAGTTTAATATCCGTGGGTGTGTTTGTGCTAGATAGACATCAGCGGCTGGCTTCCCCGGCTCATTACCTCGCATCACGCCAGCTGGCTCGGCCCAGGCAACAAGAGGGAAGCCACAGGCTGTGCTTTAACTTCATTGGGTGCTGGGGGGGTGGGGCGCGGGGTGTGTGCGCCAGGGGCTGGACTCTCATGAAGCCCCATCCGGGCGGATGGAGCAGACGGGTGAGGGAGGGGAGCAGTACTAGGGGTCATCCACTTTGTAGTGGGCACAGGCCATGCTTAGTGCACCTACCAGGTCTCCTGGCAGCTGGCACCCCTCCATTCCCCCACATGCTCCCTGGGCACCATCCTCCCACCTCCTCCGTTGCAGGGACTCCCTACAATGCCCCAATCTCCCCCCATGCCAGGGGTTCCCCTCCCCCCCTTACCAGGGACCCCCATTTCCCCCATGCCTGGGGCTTTGTGTGCAACCTCAGTTCCCCTTCTTTACCATGCTAGGGACTCTGTGTGGCCCCTTCCCTGCATGCCAGTGTCCCCCCAATTCCGCCCACCAGGGGTTCTGTGCGCTCCATTTCCCACTTCCTCCACACCAGGGCCCCCCATTTCTCCCGTGCCTGGGGCTTTGTGTGCAACCTCAGTTCCCCCTTCTCTACCATGCTAGGGACAGAACAAGGAGCAATGGTCTCAAATTGCAGTGGGGGAGGTTTCAGTTAGATAGTAGGAAACATTTTTTCACTAGGAGGCACGGCCGCCCAGAGGATTTAGGGGGCCTGAGGTCTTCAGTGGCGGGGGTCCTTCCGCTGCGGTTCTTTGGGGCACTTTGGCGGCGGGTTCCGGAGCGAGTGAAGGACCCGCCGCTGAACTGCCGCCGAAGACCCGCAGCGGAAGGACCCCCGCTGCTGAATTGCCGCCCGGAGCAGAAGAAGCGCCGGGTCTTCAGCAGCGGGTCCTTCACACGCACTGAAGGACCTGTTGCCGAAGACCCACCAAAAACTCTCGTGGGGGCCCCTGAAAACTCTCGTGGGGGCCCCTGCGGGGCCCGGGTCCTGGGGCAAATTGCCCCGCTTGTCCCCCCTCTGGGCAGCCCTGCTAGGAGGGTGGTGAAGCACTGGAATGGGTTACCTAGAGAGGTGGTGGAATCTCCTTCCTTAGAGGATTTTAAGGCCCGGCTTGACAAAGCCCTGGCTGGGATGATTTAGTTGGGGATTGGTCCTGCTTTGAGCAGGGGGTTGGACTAGATGACCTCCTGAGGTCCCTTCCAACGCTGTTAGTCTATGATTCTATGACTCTGTGAGGCCCCTTCCCCCCATACCACTGTCCCCCAATTCCCCCCACCAGGGGTTCTGTGTGCTCCATTCCCCACTTCCTCCACACTCGGGTCCCCCATTTTCCCCTTCATGCCAGGGGCTGTGTGCATGCCCCATTCCCTGCATCCCCGCATTCCCCGCCCCCAGCTCTTCTTTCTGTCTGGGAGATAAGTAGCATGTCAGCATGTTAAACTCCATTGGGAGGATAAGCAGAGATGAGATACAGAGGTATTGTTATGCCTGGACGTGTTAATTGGTGCCATCACCTCGCTGTTTGATCTACAGATAATTGCGGAGGTGCTTGAAGCTGTAGCTCTGCTAATCAGCTGGCAGGGGCTCCCTCTGGTCCCCATTTCCCCCCTTTTGGTTTTCCAATTTCCCCCAAATTCAGTAGGGTTCTGGCCACTGATGCCTAGACCATACCCTGAAATTTTGGAATTGATCAGATGCGGTGTTCAAAAGTTATCGTATTACCTATGCTAAGATGCCACTGAGGGCAAGGCCTTTGCAAGCTAAGCCGACTACAGGATTACATTTGTGGAATCTGAATTAATGGGGGTCTCACTATTCCTTGTTTACCTCCAAGCCTGCCCTGTAGAGACCCCCAGGACTCAGAAGTGTGTGTGTGCAGCGGTATGCAGGCTTTAAGCTCTCTGCTGAAGCTGCTGCCAAAGACTGTGACCACCGTGAGGTGCCCGTTGTGATATGGACACTCGTCCACAAGAAAATCAGTTAACGTAACAACCTCGCAAGTGGGAATTGAACCCACGGCCTATACCGCTAACAGGCCCAACTGCATTAGCATAGAGGCAGTGGAGTCTTCCCATGCCAATGCTGGTGCTATCTCTTCCATCCCTCTCTGTTGTGCGCTGCTGTTCCCATCTGCTCTATGGGGCTGAGAGCCACTATTCTCCTCTCCCTGCTAGGGGCTCTTTAGGTTGCTTTCAGGCGCCCTTGTTTCCTCACACCTGTTGGTTTGCACGTGACAGCTTCATGTTGGAAGCCGTGTGGTGGCATCCAGAGCACGGGCCTCACATCTGGCCAGCGCTTCCTTCTGATTCTGGTGCCAATGAGTTGCCGGTTGGCAGCTTCTCAGCTATTTGTGCTGGGGAAGACGTCTGTCCAACCCATCATCAGAATCTTTCAAAGGCACTTATTTTCCAAGACATTTCGTTTTCTGTCTAACATAGAGGCAAGTAGCAGACACACAAACCTCCAGCCACTAGAGGGGGACAGAGAGTCACATTGGTATTAACGTGGATTACACAAGCCACCAAAACCGTCGTTGGACAGTAATAAAATGCCATCACTATGAATCTGGATTGGACGGGGACCAGAGATAAAATGTTCCATGGGCTTCTATCACTCCTGATCTCCACGTCTCCTCGTTGCCAGTGGTTTGGAGCTCCTGCCTGCTTGGAGTACTGCCTAGCGGCTCCATACCTCCTATTATTCTTCTATGCAGGAATTTCCATCTATTATCCTATCCCTATCCCCACACCAGGTGCCTGATTTGCAGCTATCCCATTCCTGCCTTGGAGCAGGGACAAAGTGAGAGGTGCTTTAAAGCCAATTTTGCATTCCCCGTATTCTAGGGCTATGCAGGGTCCTTGCATTCCCCCAGTGTAAGATAGAGCAGACTTGGGGCTGCTCTAATTTATACTCTGCTTTCCATGGCCCCTGTGGGCCTTGGGAAGCAGAGAATAGTGCTAATGCATTCCAGCCACACCCTGGACACATTCCCAATCCACCCCCTACAAGAGTATCCGGAAGCAGGGCCAGCACAGAAGTAGTGACGTTGAGGGCCGCACAGGTTTCAGCTCATGCCGTACAAATCCACCCAGGACCCTGGGTAACTACCTGTGCAGCTACTCTGTGCTGATCTGTGCTGCTGCGGCTTCACTCCTATTTGTAGCTAGCTAGAGTAAAGTGAGCTTGGGTACGTCCACAAGTGTTGCAATGCTCCTTTTTGCTAAGGATACTGGGCAAGGTTTTCAAAAGTCCCCAAGTGACGTGGGCATTTCTGAAAATCTCACTCGCTGTCCTTTCTTTGCAAAGTGTGGTGAGATGTAGGGATGAAATGTAATGTGACACAGGGGACATATTAAATACCGTTCTTTGCCATTTTGAAAAAAACACCCTATTTTTCTTACTCGACTCATAGGGGGAGTTACAAACATTCAAGGATAAATTACAAAGCCGGCTATGGGTCCTCTGTGACGTAGCAGCACTCCATATATTTTATGGAAATATGCTTATGAGTGTGAATATGACGTAACTAGAATATGCTTTATGCAAAAGGTCTCTTGTAAGGTATCATTACAAAGCTTATAATCTACTGAGTGTGTTCATTCCATTTATTTGCATGTATTATTTCTGTGTCTGGAGTTAGGAGAATAAGATATAAACTTGTGTTACTGATGTAAACATATTAAGTGGAAGCCATTAAGGGTGTGTCAGAATCAATGAACTGTAAATGGCTCTGTTAACCAGCAAGCCTTCCTGTGTACGTGTAGGCCAAACCCTGGATAATGAAGAGTGAGGTCTTACAGTGACATGTGACCATGTCACCTGATACTGGAATCCATCTTAAACCTGGTGCTTTCCCATTTAGAAGGAGGCGTGGGGACCCAGAGAGACAAAGGATTCCTGCCTTGTCCCAATGAAATAAAAGGATGTGGAGCAAGATAATAAGGGGCAGCCATGAGAAAGCCCCTGTTAACACCTAAGATGGCTGCTGGAACTAACAAGGACTGTACCGGGGAAAGGATTGGGCCCAGACTAGGAAGGAGTCTAATCTGTGAAAGAAGCTTATTGGAATATCTCTGAGGGTAGGATGACCAGATGTCCCGATTTTATCGGGACTGTCCCGATATTGCTTATTTCTCCCACGTCCCGACCTACCTTCGGTCGGGACGCGAATTGTCCCGATATTTTGCCTCCACTCCAGGCCGGCGCACGGGCTCGTGCCCCCCCCTGCCCAGACTCCGCCCCTTCTTCCCCCATTGGATCCCTCCCCAAATCCCCGCCCCCTCACTGCCCCATTGGATCCCTCCCCAAATTCCCGCCCTGGCCCTGCCTCTTCCCCAAGCACACTGCATTCCTCCTCCTCCCCCTTCCCTCCCCGGCTTGCACTGATCAGCTGTATGGCGACGCAAGCGCTGGAGGGAGAGGGGAGGTGGAGACGGCACGGAGGCAAGCTGGTGGGGGGACGGGGCATGGAGCTCCAGCAGCCGTTTTTTGTTTGTTTTTTTTTTCCGCTGGAGTGTGGGGGGAGGTGGAGACGGAGCGGAGGCAAGCTGGTGCGGGGTGGGGGGGGGGCATGGCATAGCGTGGCGCTCCGGCGGCCGTCTTTTGTTGTTGTTTTTTTCGCTGGAGGGAGGGGGGAGGTGGAGACGGAGCGGAGGCAAGCTGGGGTGGGGTGGGGGGGCGTGGAGCTCCGTTTTTTTTTTCCTGCGCCGATATTTCACCTGTGTGAGATTTACCTGTAATCCGTTTCTTAATATATTAGGCTTAGACTTGCGTGTTTTGTTTTATTTTGCTTGGTAACTTACTTTGTTCTGTCTGTTATTACTTGGAATCATTTAAATCCTACTTTCTATACTTAATAAAATCACTTTTTGCTTATTAATTGACCCAGAGTAAGTGATTAATACCTGGGGGAGCAAATAGCTTTGGGGGCGTGGTTCAGACCCCGGGTCTGTGTTGCAGCAGGCTAGCGTGTCTGGCTCAACAAGGCAGGGTTCTGGAGGCCCAAGCTGGCAGGGAAAATGGGCTCAGAGGTAGTTTCAGCACGTCAGGTGACAGTCCCAAGGGGGTCTCTGTGACCGAACCCGTCACATTTTGAAAAAAAAACCTCTTTTTCTCACTCAGCTCATAGGGCACCTGAAGAGTTACAAACATTCAAGGATAAATTACAAAACAGGCTATGGAATCCCCCCCCCCCCCCGCCGCCTTTAAATACATAAATAAAGTGTATGCCATGCAATTAGGGTACAGAAACCATAGCATGTGACTTAGTTGACCATTGTACGGTGCAACCAGCAAATCCTTTGGAACAGTAATAAGTCAAAATCTGGCAGTGGAGAATTTGCCAACAGAAAACAGGGCTAAATTCAGAGTAAATTATTAGTAGCATATAAGAGGATCAGCTCAATAAAATGGCCCCAGCATTAGGAGGTAACACCAGCGGTACTCAGGGGCTTGTGGGAGAGGCCAGGAGATGCATGGGGAGTGGGTAGGGGCAGGGGGAGATAGAGATCATTATTCTGTTGTTTGATCTTTTCCAGCCCATCCTCAGTGCCTTCATGCCAACTTCCCAGAGTTTCCCCCGCCCTGGTCTCCTGTAACAAGCCTAGTGCTCAGAGATTTGGCCGTTTCGAAAACACAGCTCTGTCGAAGAAATTATAACCCCAGAGTACAAAACCACAGACAGTCCCCTGAGGGCTGGGGCTGACTGGCACAGCTCAATAATTGCACAGAGCCCCTCGAGGTTAG
>NC_048299.1:143326870-143395882 GCF_013100865.1 Trachemys scripta elegans
GCAGCACAAGGGAGGGGGTCTGGCTGGCAAACCCTGACAGAAATTGGAGGGGAGCATGCTGTGACCCCGCATGTCCCCCCCCACATCCACTCTGGGCTATGCCAACAGAAGCCCTGTTCTACTGCCCTAGCTGTGTCTCCACTGGGAGTTTTGTTGGCATAGCGGTGTCACTAGGGAGTGGGTTTACCCACACAAACATGCTGATGCAAGTTTTTTAAGAGCTGGTCTACACCTAAAATGTACATCAGCCAAGCCACATGGTTCAGGGCCGTTGAGGGGGTGGATTTATTACCGGGATGGGAAACCCTCCCTGTCATTGTAGCAAGTGTCTACACTACAGTGAAATAGCCCTACCCCTGCAGCTGAGCTGGGCATGTGGATGTGCCCGAAGCAGAGAGCAGGCCTGCATCTCCCACTCCTCAGTCTCTGCAAATTCTGTTCCCAGACTCCGCCTAGAATGCTAACAAAATCAAGCATCTAAGCCCTTCAAGCGGTCTCCATACATGTTGAAAAAATACCTTCAAAGCAGGGTGCTTTCCCACTGTGCCATGCCACTGCTGATTGTGGCCCCCTGTGGGAATGAGCCCTGGACATCCAGATTAAAAAGGGCTAGCATCTACTGAGTGTGGGGCCAATAGCAAACCATCCTCTTTACCTGGTCTGACCACTGGAGGATGACAATAGTGCCTGCTCTGTTAACGTGGATCACTGTTGAAATCCTGAAGGGCGAGGTGTTGGTTCCATCTCAGCTGATCTCAAAGGGGAAGAGGGCAGCTCCACTGAAGAAGCTTGCCCTCATCTAGTGCCCTAGAAATGCTGACCACTTCCCTAACAATGGCTCTTCCATAGAGTCCTGAACTCAGACCCTAGTCATGCCGCCGTTTCCTTATCTCAAATAGGAACAATACGTGATTGCCTTTGCCAAGTGTTTTGAGAGCACTGTCTGTTGCAAACGCTGCAATTTTCCTTTGAATGAGAAACCTTCCAGACATTAATATTTCAGGTGTGTTTCCGGCAAGCCTCAAGTTTCTTCCCCTTTTGTTGCAGTTGGGTTCTCTTGCTGCTATATTGTATTGTTCTTTGGAGGATCAACAGTGTTTCCTCTTGACTAGCTTGGGTGTGGAATTGAAGGTGGGATACAGTCAGAGAATTCAGCCGTCCTGAAAGTCTGTTTCCTTCTCTTTCCAAGTGCAGAATCTGCTGCTTTTCTAGCAATGAATCTTAGGAACCAGAGTCTCTGCCCAGGCAGCATGATGGTGCCTTGTAGGTGTCACAGTTCAATAACACTTCCACTCTGTGTTGGGCACAGAGCGTGCGTGCATGTGTGTTCAGCTGTGTCATGAGCCCTATACTGCTAATGGAGATTTTCTTAACAGTGGCAGTGTTCTGTTGTCACACACCTTGGAACCATCTGTGTTTTGACTTGCCCCAGGCAATGTGGAAGGGAGACTTAGCTGCCTCTGCAGCACTATCCTCCCCTCCCCTATTCCCCAGCTTGCAGATAGCCCTGTATGGTCCATGCAAGTGTAGGGAGTGGGCCATAGGGCCGTAACATCCTTCTGGGGAATACGTTGAAAAGGGAGTACAGTCTGAGGTGCTACATAACCTCCTGGAATCCCCTCGGCACTGAGGAACCACATTAAGGAGTGTGCCAGGCAGCAGTGGGCAGGAGAACCCCAGGCAGCATGACTCTGACAGAGCTGGCCTGCCAGGGAGAGGCTCCAGAGCTTGGAGTAGAGGCACCAGGTCTCCACTCAGACAGCACTGGCCTCTAGTGGATCTGAACTCCGTGGGCCTTTTCTGTGGGGGTGCCACGCTGACTGTGCCAGAGATCCTCGCTCTCCCAACAGAAGGACTGGGGGAGCCCTCCTGAATTTGCCCCCAGGACTCCCCTCCTGTTAGTGTGTGTGTGTGTGTGTGGTTTTTTTTTTTTTTGCTTGAGCCCAATGTGTTTTTGGCTAGAGTAACTCACACTGGGTCCAGTTCTAAGCACCCCAAACCATGTGGCGAGGTCAGTGTCTGAGCCTGATACTCCCCTGTACTGCCATGGCCAGGGACCCACTTCTGCTTCCTTGTGACCCTAAACACCCCCTCCTTCCTGTGCCGCTCACACCGTCTTTTCTTCCTCCTTTGCAGGCAAGTTTCGTTCCTGTAGCCCTGACCCCCCCTGGGGCACTGGAGGTCCTGATCACAAGAAGCATCTGAATCAGCCAATCGCATGTGGAGGCGGCAGTTCTCCCACGTGCTCCGAGGTACCAAACCCTTTCCATTGCATCCGATTTTTCAAAGACATCTAAAGATGTTTGTGGTTCTGCTAAGTCTTAAATCCCCATAGATCCTTCCTGGGATTTGTTTCTCAGCATCAGCAAAACAGCTCTGCGTTTGCTCTTTTCAGGAACACCTCGCTCTTCAGAGATGCTCAGCAAAGCACTCTTTTTGTGCGGTGCCATTCCCAGCTGGCTATCTGCTGCCCTAATTAGAGAGGGGGCCAGAGCCTCTAAGCTTGAGGTCCAGATCTGAGCATTCCCAAAGTTCAGAGCACCTAACACCTGGTCACAACTTCAGACACCGTGGGACTGAACTGAGTCCGGGATCTCTAGTACCACAGCTGTTAAGAGTGGTCCCTCAGGCCTGGTCTTTAAACATTAGATCGCCCAAGCTACATTGTTCAGGGCTGGCTTTTTACAAAATTCACACTCTGCATGACTGAGTTAGGTCAACCTAACCCCCAGTGTAGAAGCATTTAGGGTGACCTCCAGCTGGAGAGGTGGGTTAGCTAGGTGGTTGATGGAAGAGGTTTTTCCAGTTCAAGAAGTGCCTATGCTATGGTGTTAGGATCATAGAATATCAGGGTTGGAAGGGACCTCAGGAGATCTAGTCCAACCCCCTGCTGAAAGCAGGACCAATCCCCAATTAAATCATCATCATGGCACAGACCAGAGGTGTTGGAACAGGGGGAACATGGCCCCATCATTTTTAAAAGGGGGAGGGCTCTGCCCTTCCACTTTTTACTTGCCGTAAGGGTGAGCAACAGGGGAAGTTGGCAGAGAGGAGCAAGTGGGGGTGGGGCCTTGGTGAAGGGGGTGGGACCCCAGTGGTCCCCCACCTTTAGGGGGCTTCCGTCACTCCTGGCACAGACATACCCTAACTCTGGGTGAGACTGTTCTGAAACTAATCGCAGATAGCCAGGGGCTTGTTTTCAGACAGTGTTGAGCTCCCACCTGTCCAGTCCGAATCAAACGTCCTTTGTGTGATTTGCCAAGTGCCCAGTGCTGACCAGAGGGCAGGGCAGGAATGTTTGGTTTTGTGCAGTTAGAAAGTTGGCAGCCCTAATGTACACATGCTGGTCATTGATTAGAATTGAACCTGGGGCTTTTCACCAGGGCCGATGGGGGCAGGGGGCGCGAAAGCCGGTACAAATTACCAGGGCCCAGCGGTCCGGAAGGGGGCCTGGCTTCATCAGCCCTGTTTAGCGGGGTCTGCCTTTGCTGGGGGGCCTGAAAAAATTTTTTCACTGGGGCCAGGACCCACTCTTGGCGGCCCTGCTTTTCACAGCCAAAAGCAGATGTTGCTCCCACTTGAACAGACAGTCAGTGTCTCCTTGAGTTGGGAGATGGTAGCTGGTTGTGTAGTTGCTGGGACCAACCACTAGATGGAGGTGTGGTGAGATGCCCTGTAAGTCTGATCTGGGCTCTTTCCACTGAACTTATTGGGATTTGGGCCTGACCCTAGAGTCACAGTGCATGTGAATCCTCGCACTGACGTTGCATGATAGGCCTTAGGAATCTGGCATCTAAAGCACATATCTGCTTTTCCTTATAATGCTCAGAGCCCACAGGCAAGGGCAGTGCCAGGGATCCGTGTGAATAAGTTACTAACCTGCAAGAACAGCGGGGTGCTGAGCTAGGCTTCAATGCCAGTGAGCCTCGTTCGATCACCTGCCAATCACCTCCGTTACCAGGGAGAGTCATGATCCCGCCTCTCAAACTGCAGCTGGCCAGGACATAGATATTGATCAATAGCAGGAGGGTGACGGAAACTCAATTAACTTTTAAGACTCTTTACACCTGGGGCAACACACAGCCCTGCTCTGATCCCTACAATAGGATAAAAATTAAGCCTGCTTAATGCAAACCAGCTCAGTTTTCTAGCTGAAATCCGGAGGCAAAAGCTGCCTTTTAAACTTGATTTAAAAAAAAAAATGTTTTGGTGCCACTTGAGACTCCTTACAGATTCCTGACTTTTCAGAGGACCAATGCTCAACCCTTTCTAAAATTTGGGGTCCCTTGGGGGGGGTGGGTGTGGGGGGGGGGGGGGGGGGGGGTCGTCTTAGGTATCTAAAATCACCAGATGGCTTTGAAAACATAGGCCCTAGTCTTTCAGTCCGGTCACTGACAGTTTTATTCCCCCAATGACTCAAGCAGTGGGGATGGCTTTCATGGTAGGACCCTTCTTCAGAAGCTATTTGAAATCTGCTCTGGTTTCTGCTCTTGGATGAGACCTCACCTGCCTCGCTGCTTGCCCGAAGCAGATGCGCTCGCTCGCAGGGTTTAATTTTTCTGTTGCGTTTTGTCTTGGGTGGCCCTGGGAGTTTGGGATTCTTGGAAGAGACGCATGCAGAATATTATCACAAAGTTCGTTGCAAACCTTTGTTAAACTTCAGTGCCCCTGTGAGTCAGGTAGTCAAGGCTGGCTTTAAATGGCTTTCCCTAAAGTCCTCTAGCAAATTAGACAGGGTCAGAAATTGAGCCCTCAACTCCTGTGTGGGATCGAACTTAGCAATGCTAATTCACTAATTTACTTGTAGCTTGTTTCTGAGTGGCTAATGCTTGAATGCAGCCAGCTCTTGTGATGGGGGGATGGGACGCTATGGGTGGTGGAGTGAGAAAGGAGGGTTTGGGGCTAATAGGGAAGCAGAGCAGGGGAGGCGAAGTCCAGAGTTCTGCAACCCACTCTGACCTACTGCTGAGCTCTGGGCTGCATTCCTTATGTAGCTGGTCTGTTTGAAGTACTCCGCCTGGCCAGCAGGGAACCTGCAAGGGTGGGGTATATGTTGGTGGCGGGGTGGCTGCAGTGGAGACACAAGGGGATTTGGAGTTCTGTGTGGCATCATGGGAGGGTCCTGCCAACCCCCGGTGTTCAAAAATCCTAAGGCAGGACCCTTGAAATCATGAGATCATCAGAAGCATCCGAGCTCTGTTTTTAATGTGCTTTCTCTTGTTCTCAAGCACTCTCTAAAAGCTCAGTTTTGTTCGCAAGCTTGTCTCCATAACCACAAGGCCTGGAAATGTTTTTAAAATGAAAGCTGAGATTCTCGCAGAATTGCATGGCTCCAGGAGCTGGGGCTTTAAGAAAAATCCCCAAATAGCAGAGGGCGTGTGAGAAAGCAGCAGCCCTGGGGTCGGGAGATGGGGAAGCTCTTTTCTATGGTGACTAACATTGGAAAGCTGCAGTGCTGCTAAGGGTTACCTAAATCTCACCTTTACTAGGTGTTGAGCTAGAGATGCTAAGCTAAGCTCTCAACTTCCTAGAACTATTGGTGAGGGGAATGTGGGTCGAAGGATGTGCTAGGATTGGAGTATCTAGTCAGGCCTTGCTAATGACCATAAGCGCCAACTCTGTGGGTGCTCTGGGGCTGGAGCACCCACAGGGAAAAATTGGTGGGTGCTCTGCACCCACCAGCAGCTCCCTGCCCCACCCCCCAGCTTGCCTCCAGTCCGCCTCCTCCCCTGAGCACGCTGCCAAGTCCTGCTTCTGCCCCCTCCCTCCCAGCACTTGCACCACGAAACAGCTCTTTCACGCAGGAAGCCACGCTCACTTGGGAAAGTGGCCAGGGTGGGGATTTGGGGAGGGGTCCAATAGGGGTGAGGCTGAGGGCGAGCACCCACCAGTGCCAAGGAAAGTTGGTGTCTGTGCTAATGACCGAGATTTGGGTTGTGGTGGATAATCAGCTGAGCAGGAGCTCCCAGTGCAATGATGTAGCCGAAAACTTAAAAGGCCACTGAGATTCATTGGCTGAATAAACAGCGAAATCTGGAGTAGGAGTAGATAGGATTCCAGTCCCAAGTGACTAATACAAAAAAGGGAATAACCTGTGTCCTGTCCTGGTGTCAACAGCTCAAGGAGGATGTCGATAAATCGGAGAGGGGTCAAAAAGAGCCATTCAAATGATTAAAGGATTGGCGCAAGCCTGATTTCTGGTGGCTAGTTCCTGGAGTCTTTCTCTTAACAAAGAGAAGGTTAAAGGGTTGCTTAATCTGTTTAAGTACCTACATGGAGAAGAAATATTTAATAGGCTCTGCAGTCTAGCAGACAAAGGTCTAACAAGATCCAATTGCTGGTAGATAAAGCTAGATACATTCAGACTGGAAATAGGTGCACTTTTTTAACTATTTATTTAGCAAGTTTGAACAAGTTTACAAATCCCTGCAAATATCAAATAAAACAATCATTACAACAGTTTTTGTTTTAAAGATGCATTTTAGACACACATATGGTTGTCAGATCTTTCTGTTTAACAGGGTGTTACCATATTGGAGCGATGTTGTTGCTAGTGATTTTATTTAGTTGAGTGCAATCTTGATGTACGCTTTTAACAGACCAGGTAAGTCTGAAAAATGTTAGTCTTTAAAAAAAAAAAAATTGGACAGGTATATTGGTTCTTTGGCAGGTGAATGTACTTTGTCTAACAAATTTATTAGAGCATAAGCTTTCGTGGACTACAGCCCACTTCTTCGGATGCATATGTAGTCCATGAAAGCTTATGCTCTAATAAATTTGTTAGTCTCTAAGGTGCCACAAGTACTCCTGTTCTTTTTGCGGATACAGACTAACATGGCTGCTACTCTGAAACCTGTACTTTGTCTGTGAACCAAATAAAAGGGAACCAAATATCTAAGTATCTACCTGTCCTCTGTCTAATTTGCTTGGTATGTAAATGGTGTGTTAACTTTTCCATAATTTCCTTTTTTTTTTTTTTTTGGTAGCTCAAACCCCCATTCCTCTGCTTCCTTTTCCCCCAGGGTGTTATATATGGATGCTTTTTATTAGGAAAGTGGTCTGCAAGGATTGACAAACTTTTTTCCTAAATGACCAGGTACTGTTTCCATTAAAGTGAGCTTTCTGTAAAGTAGGTTTCTGAGAAGTTGAGGAACATAATGCCTGACTCGAAAGTACTGGTACCAGGGGATGGTGGGCCCAGGTCAAGTTAGTTTTGATCTCTAATTTAGAAAAGTTTCTTTACTGAATAGCTGGCATAAGGTGTAAATTTTAACAGGGAGGGTTATCAAGCATTGGAACAATTCACCAAGGGTTGCAGTGACTTCTCCATCACTATCAGTCTTTACATTCAGATTGAACTACTAAAGCATCTTAGAAAAACATCTACTCAGGAATTAATCCAGTGAAGTTCTCTAGCCTGTGTTGTTCAGGAGGTCAGACTAGATGATCACTCTGGTCTTTTCTGGCCTTGGAATCTATGAAGAGAAACACTTTGCTATCTTTAGATCTGGTACCTGGAGGAGAAAACTCCTTCAGCAGCTGGCTTCTTTGTCTCATTCTTACAGTAGAATCCACAATCTCCTAAAGACAGCATGGTGTAGAGGCTTATAAAAATAAATGTATAAAAATAAAATATATGGAGATAGGTATATCTCATAAAACTGGAAGGGACCCAAAAGGTCATTAAGTCCAGCCCCCTGCCTTCACTAGCAGGACCAAGTACTGATTTTGCCCCAGATCCCTAAGTGGCCCCTTCAAGGATTGAACTCACAATCCTGGGTGTAGCAGGCCAATGCTCAAACCACTGAGCTATCCCTCCCCCTGACCAAGCCTGTGGGGGTGGTATAACTGGAGTGCTGTGACATCATGGGATCATTACAATAACAGCTGGGAAAGGACCATAGGGTCAGCAACTCCATCCTGCTGTCAGGGGCCGGCCTACTCCCTACAGGATATTCCCTAGGGCTTTGTCCTGCAGTGATCCAACCAACAAGGCTTCCGCCCCTTCCCTTGGGTGAATCCTCTCCCCGAGGAGATGCTGCACTTGAGAAGCTTGGCTGGATGCTCTGTCTAGGTTTCTCTTAATGTAATTTCCTACCTCCCTTTGTATAACCCTAAATTTCTCTCTCTTCTACAGCAGCTCCCTCCCTCTGCTGGAGGAAGGTTGTTAGATCCCCACTGTAGGCATTACTTAGCTGATCCAAAGCCTTGCCCTGTCGCATCTACCCTACACCACTGGAGTTGGCGTTGTGTGGCTTTGGCACAGATGGCGGAGCAGAGATCAGGGCACAGAACAAGGACAGCATGATATCAAAGGGCTCGTTATCCCTCTGCACGTGGTGTTATGCCCAGGTGCATTCGGCCCAGTGAGATTTGTGGGGCAGAGGTTAGAACAGACCCTGCTAGTTCTTCTCTTGTTTTCTCAGGGGCTGAGTACAGCTGCCCAGGGTTGTTTGTCTAGTTGTGCCAGAGGCAGGGCTCTCCTGGGTAAGGCTGGGGTGCAGGAGGGCACGTGATTGGGGGGGGGGTAACTTGCCCACCAGGGCCTGCGTTGCTCCTGCTCTCGGGCTGAGCAGATCTAGCTGTCAATGGGGTATCTTTTCGGCCGTACTAGCTGTGCTGCTAACCCCGCTCCATGCAGGCTGTAAATATCTGAGAACAAAGGCTCAGCGCGCCGTTCTCTTCCATCAACGTGCCAGCACAGAGATCTCAGCACCCAGTGAGATCAGAATCGGGCCCAGGGTGGGAGGTGTCGAGTTTCTTTTTCTCTCTTTCTCAGTCCCCCCCCCCCCCCAGGCTAGTATACACCTGGGGAGTGAGCAGGGTAACTTTATTCCTCTAGTGCGGCTGGGCAATTTATCCAGGGAGCTGAGCTCACTCCAGATGCTGCTCTCCTGGGTGAGAGGAGTCGCTGCTGGGGCCAGAGCTTGGGTGAAGCCAGCGCTATAGTCTCCCCTCCCCCGTCCTGTGGGGGTAAACCAAATTCAATCCAGTACCTTCCCAAATGCTACATTCCCCATCCACCCACCCCCACGTGCTTAGCTCAGGCTGAACAGGAGCTGTGCAATTCTTGTTCCTTGGTTTGTCCCTGTGTGGCCGATTTCCCCGCCGTACCCCCACACCCACGACGACTGTAGGTGTGAGTAAAAGCTGCCTGACTGCATACCCCACCAACCCAAGCCAATAAAAGCACATGAACAGGCAGCTACATTGTTCGATGCCCTTCCTGGCTTCCTTTTTTCAACCACTGTTCCTATTGTCCTGTTACCTGATCTGGGTGAAACTCCAGCTAGCCCGGCCACATAAGGAGGAGTAGCTCTTTGCGTTTAACACTGGCCTGGAGCTGAGACCTTATTTGTGCATGTGGTTTGGGGGAGGTGTCCACTTGTTTGTATTACAGTAGCACTGAGTAGGGCCCCCCCTTGCACTAGATTTACAGTCCAAGTATAGAGCAAGAGACGACAGGTGCGTACAGCCAGGGAAAGCTCAAGGAAACGCAATGAGGCTGAGCAGTGGGATAGGCAATGGGCTCAGCACAACAGCTGCCCACGGCTGAATTTCTTTTTCCCAGGCCTTGTGTCTCCCTCAGACCTGGGGCTAGAAGAACCCAAAGAAGCAGGGGATGGGGTGGGGGGGGACTTTGTAACCTCTCCTCTGCAGACACACAAGTAAACCCTTTGCTGTGGGAACCACGTACCCAGGCCAACTGGCCTCCCCAGTGCAAACCAGCAGCCACCATTCCCTCAGGGACTAGCAAGACCCTCTCCCCCCAGCTCTATTTCAAATAGGGGGCTCACTGCAGCCTTAAAAGTGGTGCTCCTCTAGAATAATGCCTCGCTCTTCTGTAGTGCTTCTCCTCTTGACTTATTTTCATGACCGCAGCGCCTCGGACGCCCAGTTAGGGAGCAGGATCTCTACGCTCTTTGCAAAGGAGATCCAAATCCTCCTTGTTTTACAGATGAGGGGGTCACCCAGTAGGCCAGTGGCAGAGCCAGGAATTAAACCCAGGTCTCCTGAATCCTATCTGGTTCCTTTCCACTCTGAGGAGTGAGGCAAAGCATTCACCCACGCTCCACCCCTCTCACTCTACCAGCTCTGCAGCCTTCCAGGCTGCCCCCCGTATTTCCACTATTTTCAGCCTTAAGGGAAGAGGGGTTCACCCTGCTGCTCACACAGAGAAGGCAGTTTGCACCTTCACAATGCAGGGGCTGCCTCATCCAGGGCAGTCCTATGCTGGGCCTCCGCTTCAAAGATCCCTACAGAGCTTTACAGGAGCACAGAATACCCCACCCTACCCTGTGTGGGGCTCCTGGGGCAGAGCTGGGCATGCAGGGGGCACAGTCTCTTGGCTAGGGTCATTCCCCAGGGCTGCCATGACCTGCGCTCCCTTCACGGCGGCCATATCGCAGCGCGAAAAGCAAACACACGACTGCCTGCCGGGTGCTGAGTTGAGTTACCGGAGTTCAGCCCTTTTAAGGCCACAATTTCTGCCCATGCCCGACCCTGCTCCGCTGGGAGCCAAAGGCTGCTGCAGTCTCTTCCCGCTGTGTGTTGTTTCTTTCCTGGGTCTGGCTGATTGCTGGAGCTGGGGTGACTTCCAGCGTTATTCATCATTGCAGAGCTGTCTGCGTGAAGCAGGCATTTATCTCCCATAAAGTGTGGCCGAATCTCCGGCCATGGGAGGGCTTGTATGTGCGGAGACAGGTCTCATTAGTGAGAGACAAGCTGAGAATTTATCTCTTCCTTTTTCTCTGTGGCTTTGGCCAGAGCTGCTTGGGAATGAAAGGCTGGCCCAATCCCAGGGCTTGAATTCAGCTGCTCTCTCATTACGATTCCAAATTGACTCCTGACCCATCCGGACGTGGTGTTCTCAGTCTGCCTGGGTGTAAATTGTTTACATCTTGACATAGGCACTGCTGAGGCAGAGGGGAGAGGTTAATGAGCAGAAATATTAATCGCTAGTTTTGAATCTTCTCTGAACCGAGGGTCCCTTCCTACTCCCATCATAGGCAGTGGGAGTTGATCAAGTCCAACTTTGTCTATACAGAAACTTGACCCACTTAGTTAAAGTGGTCTAGCTGCTGGTGGGAGGCTCTTAAACTGGTTTGAGACTGGCTTGCATTGAGCGGGGAAGCTCTGGGGGTAGGCAACTGCCTAGATTCCTAAATCACTGATTCAATTTCTGCCCTGGGCCTAGAAGCTGAACAACCATCAGGTGCTCTTAGCTGAGATGAATTTTTGCCAGTTCTCAGCCTTCGTCCCATTGGGCCGGTCCAGACTCAGGCAAGCCCCCACTGCAGCTGGCAGTAACTTCATAGAATATCAGGGTTGGAAGGGACCTCAGGAGGTCATCTAGTCCAACCTCCTGCTCAAAGCAGGACCAATCCCCAAGTAAATCATCCCAGCCAGGGCTTTGTCAAGCCTGACCTTAAAAACCTCTAAGGATGGAGATTCCACCACCTCCCTGGGTAACCCATTCCAGTGCTTCACCACCCTCCTAGTGAAATAGTGTTTCCTAATATCAAACCTAGAGCCCCCCCGCCCCTCAACTTGAGACCATTGCTCCTTGTTCTGTCATCTGCTACCACTGAGAAATTGCTCCAATCTCAGCAGGAAGACCAAGGTTGAATGAGGCCTGGACACCGAGCGGCTTTCTCTCCGTTAGTGGCATAGTCTCCTGTTAGGGGCTGGAAGGGAAGAAGCTTGCCCTGCTGCTGTGGGAGCCGAGGCTCCAGAACTGCCATTTAGTGGGAGGCTGGGTATGGCGCTGGCACTCCAGAGATGTGAGTTCTAGCCCTGGCACTGCCTTGGACACATCTCCGTGCCTCTACTGCTCCCACTTTTGTCTATTTTGATTGTAAATAGATTCCTGGCAGGCACTGGCTCCGACTGTGCAACTAGGGTGACCAGACAGCAAGTGTAAAAAAAATCGGGGTAGGGGGTAATAGATGCCTATATAAGAAAAAGCCCCCCAAATTGGGACTGTCCCTAGAACATTGGGACATCTGGTCACCCTATGTGCAGCACCCAATACAACGGGGCCAGGTCTCAGCTGGGGTGGCTAGCTGCCACCAATGCAATCACCTGGCACTTTCCCCACCATAAAATTCACACTGTGGTGTTAAAATCTCCAGCACTGAAATTACACTGTTTTTTTGTTTTGTTTCGTGTACGGGTCTGATACCATGATGACTATAAACACCTTGACCTTGCCACGGTGCGGTAGAAAGAGACTTCTGAAGACCCAGCTGTGGCCTCCGAGTGCTTGTGTGGCTGATTTTAAAGGGGTGGGAATGGTATCCAGTCCCCTGACAGAGCCTTTTATTTGCTTTGGTCCTGGCTGCAGCAACGTCGCTGTCCTATTCTGCGGCCGGGGAAGAGTCGCCAGCTGCGAGCGTCTGACTCAGCAAAAAGCAGGTTCGGTATTGGGGGTTTGACAATGTCAAATTAAATTTCCTTAGGCAAATACAGTATGCAGCAAAATCAAGTGAAGTGCAGGGAGAAATTGAATTAGCTAATTCGGTTAAGGCTGGGTGCAAGACAGAGGAGGGGCAGCGAGGTGGCAGGGACAGGGTGCATGGTCCATAAGGCTCTGGTTCCTCCTATCAATCCTTTGAAGTCCATTTTGCTCTGTCATTTCACACCAGCTGTGCGTAGGGCCAGGTTGCTGGATCCCGTATGACCTCACACATGCAACTGTACTGGCTGGGATGTGGAACCTTCTGCCACTCACTCCCAGGTTTACGACTGTCTGAGGGTGCAGGTTTGCTGTTGCATGTGTGAAGTGAGTCTGTGGGCTCTCGGCCTGGAGGAGGAAGCCTTGCCATCCACTCCCCCATTTAATAGCTTAGGAGGCTAGGAGGGACTGTTTAGTTCTGCAGGGTGCCCAGTAACTTGGGGCTGAGCATGATTCGAGTCAGGCCAGAAGCTGCACCTCAGTTGTCCGTCTCGACAGAGGGGCTACGGGATGAAAGCCTGGGCATTTCACCCTGATGAGAACCTCTCCAAAGTGAAGGCAGGCTCATTGGTGGGTGCCGAAAGCAGGGGAGCCCCTGATCTTGGGAGGGAGACCAGCGTCCTTGCTGCCCACCTTCAAGGGTTTCAGAGCTACCGGCACCACCACCAGGGGCCTAACCAAAAGGCCACATCCAGTGTTCATAAAGCCGGATTGGATAGTACATGCCACTCGTTTGGCTCCAGCTTGGAAGACCCTCTAGGAGGCTCTTTGGGTGGGTTTATTAGGAACTGGATTGAGACCCACCAGGGATAGCCAACAGGAAAGCCGTGAGGTGGCAGTAGCTGCACTGGTACCAATTAGACACCTCTCCTGTGCTCGTTGGCCCGTTCTGGGGTGACAGCCTCAGCTGCTGGAGGAAAACCAGAGGAAGCTGAACAGCAGCTGCGGTTCTGCTGCCTGTGCCCTGAGTGTGAACTTGCAGTCCCTGGGTTCTCCCTAGGTTCCCCCTCCCCCAGGCCTCTCTCGCCACTGCCACGCAGTCAAGAAAGACAAGTGCAAAGTACTTCCCTTAGGAAGGAAAAAATCAAATGCCCAACTACGCAATGAGAATAACTGGGTAGGCGGCGGGAAAGGGTCTGGGCTGATAGTGGGTCACAAATGGAATGAGTCAGAAATGTGATGCGGTTGCTCAAAAGGCTAATCTCAGTCTGGGGTGTATTAACGTGACTCTCGTATGTAAGACAGGGGAGGTAATTGTCCCTCTGTGTTCGGCATCTGTGAGGCCTCACTCGGAGTATTGTGTCTAATTCTGGGTGCCACGTTTTAGGAAAGACGTGAAAAGAGCAACAAAATGATCCAAGGTTTAGAAAACCTGACCTGTGAGGGAAAAGGTGAACAGGGGACCTGTGCAGGCTTGAGGAAAGCAGACTGATAGGGAACCTAAGAAGTCTTCAAATCTGTTAAGGGCTGTTATAAAGAGGACAGGGGTCAGTTGTTCTCCAGGTGCACTGAAGGCAGGACAAGAGGCAATGGGCTTCGTTTGCAGCAAGGGAGATGTAGGTTAGAGAGTTGGAGAAACTTTTGACCTCTAAGGATAGTTGAGAACTGGAATAGCTCCCGAGGGCAGAAGCTCCCTACAAGTGGGGGACTCACTGGTGCCCAAACCATAGCCCCTTCTACCCCTGTTCCAGCACCCCTGTCCAAGGGAGGTTGTGGAGTCCCGGCACTAGAGGTTTTAAGAACAGGTTGGACAAACACCTGTCGAGGCTGGTCCTGTCTCAATGCAGGGAGATGGACGGAGATGACCTCTCTAGGTCCAGCCCTACGTTCCTAGGCTTCTGGGCACTCACTCACTTCCAAACGCTCTCCTGCTTTGAAACCCCTTTGATCTGAGCTTTGAAAGGGCACTTAGTGGCGGGAGTGCTCTCGTTCCCTGCTGCAAGAAGGGGTTGTACTTTCAGCTCCTGGCTCTTCTATTGTCTTCAGAGCAGCTACATGTGTAGGAGTCGGCCCTTGGCCCCTGGCACTTCTGTTCTGCTTTCTCTGCTTTACTTTTATCTGTCGCTCTCAGTCTCGTTTTGATCTTTCCCTGCCCGCTCTCCTGTCTCCCCTTGTCTGACCCGCTCTCTCTGGGCCAGATCTGAGCAGCTTCTTCTCCCCCTGGCCATTTGGTGGGAGCTCAGCCAGCTGCTCAGGATCAGGCCCCCACTATCCTGTGCTCCCTGTTTGTCTTGTGCCCACCTTTTGGCTCTTGTGAGCCTGGCATTGATTTTAAATAGATCAAACTGACAGCCCTGGCTCCGGCAGCTCTGTTCCATCTGCCACCTAGCCAAGCCTGCCTTCATCTGTCGTAATAGCATCTCCTGCTGCACCTGAACAAGGATCCCAGCCAAGCCATGCACTCTGGCTCTGTTAGCCATGGTGGGGGGACAGGGATGCTTGTGTACCACTCCCTTTCCCCCAAAATTCAGTGTCCTGGGCCTTGCTGGATCGTGGATAACATGTGAGTGCCAACGCACTGCCCCTCTATCACACCTCCTAGACCCAGCCACACCCATCCCCGTCTCCTGCTGCAATGCAATGATCCTCTGGCATGATCCAGCATTAGTGGACTGCAGCTCCTGACCACCAGCCAGCCTGCCTCATGCACGCTGCAAGGGCCAGCTCCTCTCCCAGAGCCCGGCATACACTCGTGCCCGTCTGTCTCTAGGGTATTTATCCTCACACACCCCTAGGGGCAGGGCAGGGCTGTTTTCCCTCTCTGCCCAATGGGGATATGAGGCAAGCAAAAGCTAAGTGACTTGCCCAGGGTCATGTGGGAAGTCTGTGGCAGAGCAGGAATTGATCCTTGGGCTTTCTTCCGCAGCCCAGGCTAATACCCTGCCTACCCCTTCCAACAGCTGCCAATGCAGACTCGCAGGGAGAAGCTGTGTAGCCTAGGGGATAGGAAAACATGAAGACCTGGGTTCTAATTCCTGCTCTGCTGTTGTGTGAGAGTCCTAGCACCTTTTGGTGCCTCTTTCTCCCCCAGGCTTCATTCTTTGTCTTGTCTGTTTCGACCGTCAGCTGTTGGGGCAGGGACTGTCTCGCTCTGTGGTTGTACAGCACCCCAGGGGCTTGATCTCCCGTGGAGCCGTTAGGCCCTGCCGCAAATAAATAACGAGGCTCATGGAAACCAGTGGGACAATCCATGTGCTCAAAAACTCTGCTGGATCGGGGCCACCCCCTGCACAATCAGACACCCTGGCAAATGCACACTTGAGTTGCGCGCTCTCTCTCAGCCCTATGTTTCTATGATAGGCAATCCAACAGGCACACCAAGCAACTCATGCTCACAGGTACACAACATCGCGCCCACACCCTACTTACAAAGACAAAAGGAATACAAGTATGTTCTTTGTCTTTCTCTATCCTTTCCTGAGCTCTTTTTCCTTCCTGCTCTCTCCTGTAGCTCTGTCTTTCTCACCTCTTTAACCCCCCACACATCCACATTTCACTTGGAAACACTGTCGGCATAAAGCTGTGAGCCCAGAAATCAAACCCCAGGGGAACATAAGGGGAAATTTCTGAAATTGAATTAAAATAGCAGAACTAATGAATTTGGGCTTTCAGACAGTGCCTCTTCATCCAATTAGAGCCTGAGGTTTGGACGAAAGGATTGTGCAAACTGTATAGGCGCACTGTACTGCAGCGGGGTTACAGTGCCCGTCCCTGCAATGCACCTACTTCTGGGGTGGAATGTGGCGGCTGAACAACTTAGTGTAGGAAGGGGATTTCATCAGCCTGCGAGTGGGGAGGCAGAACGCAGCTACCCCAGCTGGAATTTAGTTGGGACACAGGATAACATCCCTTTAAGGGCTTTTTAAATAACCACAACTGGCCACCCCCTTGCTTTGAAGTCTCAGCCCAAGGACAGCATCTCAAAAAGCACAGTGCCAACCTGGGAGATTGATTCAGCACCAGGAGAGCCTTGCCTGCGGAGTCCCCCATGCTGGTCCCTGCAGCACAGCACCTTCTAGCACTGTCCTGTGAGAAACGCTGCCCTCACGAGCGCCGTGGGCTCTCCCTCTGAGAGACTTCTAGAATGTCTACACGATGATAAGAAACCTGCAGTCCCGAGTCTCAGGGCGTGGATCAGCTGGCTTGGGCTGCAGCCATAACGCTGCCAGGTAGATGTTCAGGCTGGAACCCGGGCTCTGAAACCTCCCTCCTGCATCATGCAGTCTCGGAGCCAGGGCTCCCATCTGTGCCCGAATGACTACGCGGCAGTTTTATAGCCCTGCAACCCGAGCTCTGTGGCCCAAGTCAGCTGACCCGGGGCTAGGGTGACCAGACAGCAAGTGTGGAAAATCGGGACAGGGATTGGGGGGGTAATAGGAGCCTATATAAGAAAAAGACCCAAAAATCGGGACTGTCCCTATAAAATCGGGACAGCTGGTCACCCTACCCGGGGCCACGCAGTGTAGCCAAACCCTCAGACTAGGAGATCTTGCTCCTGCTTAGAGTATGGCTGTGAGATCGGATCCAGGTGGAAGGAGTGTGAGACCCTGATTTCTCCCGTCTGACAAACCAGAGGATTTCTGTCCTAAACGGCTGTGGCTGTTTAAAACAGCTGCCAGGTGCCACCCTTGAAGTGGCCGCTTTCAGGGGCGGGCAAAGCAATCCCTGTGCAGTACGATACTGAAATTTGGTCTTGGATGGTACACTTCATCCAGTCCTCTCCTTAACTCTTCTCCATCCTTTCAGCTCACTGGGCTCTTGCTGCATCCCATCCCCTAGGCAGGCTTAATGGGACTTCTCATTGGTGCCCAAGTGAATTGCGTAGCAAAGCTTGGCTCTAGGAAAGAGGTGAGTTGAGCCAGGAACTGAGCTGAACCCAGGACTGCGAGTCCCAGTCCAAATTCCCTGTCCCTTTCCTACCTAGGTGGATAGAAAGCCGGCTAGATCGTCGGGCTCAACGGAAAGTGATCAATGGCTCCATGTCTAGTTGGCAGCCAGTATCAAGCCAAGTGCCCCAGGGGTCAGTCCCGGGGCTGGTTTTGTTCAATATCTTCATTAATGATCTGGAGGATGGCGTGCACTGCATCCTCGGCAAGTTTGTGGATGACACTAAACTGGGAGGAGTGGTAGATATGCTGGAGGGTAGGGATAGGATACAGAGGGACCTAGACAAATTAGAGGATTGGGCCAAAAGAAACCTGACGAGGTTCAACAAGGACAAGTGCAGAGTCCTGCACTTAGGAAGGAAGAATCCCATGCACTGCTACGGGGTGGGGACCGAGTGGCTAGGCAGCAGTTCTGCAGAAAAGGACCTAGGGATTACAGAAAAAACAGGAGTATGTCTACACTACCCACCGGATCAGTGGGTAGCGATCGATCTATCAGGGATCGATTTATTGCGTGTAATGTAGACACGATAAATCGATCCCTGATCGCTCTCCCGTCGACTGCTGAACTCCAGCTTGGCGAGAGGCGGAAGCAAAGTCGACGGGGGAGCTGTGGCCATCGATCCTGCGCTGCGAGGACGCAAAGTAAGTGATTCTAAATCGATCTAAGATGCATCGACTTCAGCCAAGCTATTCTTGTAGCTGAAGTTGTGTATCTTAGATCAATTTCCCCTTCCCCCAACCCCCATGTAGACCAGGCCTTAGAGACTAACACATTTATTTTAGCATAAGCTTTCGTGGGCTACAGCCCTCTTCATCGGATGCATAGACAGGGCCAGTGCTACCATTAAGGCAAACTAGGCGGTTGCCTAGGGCGCCAAGATTTGGGGGCGCCAAAAAGCGGTGCCCCCAATTTTTTTTTTTACAGCGTTCCTGGGCTGGGCTGCCGGCGGTGCGCTGACATGTGTGGCTCAGACTCCCTCTCCCAGCGCAGCGGCTGCTCCACTTCTCCCACCTCCCAGGCTTGTGGCGCCAATCAGCTGTTTGGCGCCGCAAGCCTGGGAGGGGAGGAGAATTAGAGTGGAGGTGGCGTGCTCGGGGAGGAGGCAGAGCAGAGGTGAGCTGGGGTGGGGAGTTGCCGCACGGCTCCTGGGGGTGGGGAGTAGCTGCCACGGGGGGGGCACCTCAGGGCAGAGGGGGGGAGCTGCCGTGGGGGGGGCACCTCGGGTGGAAAGGGGGGGGGGGAGAGCTGCTGAGGGGCTGGGGTGCAAGGTGGAAGTTTCGCCTAGGACATGAAACTTCCTTGCACCGGCCCTGTGCATAGAATGGAACATATAGTGAGGAGATATATGTATATACAGAGAACATGAAAAGGTGGGAGTTGCCCTACCAACTCTAAGAGGCTAATTAATTAAGAGAAAAAACTTTTGTAGTGATAATCAAGATAGCCCATTACAGACAGTCTGACAAGAAGGTGTGAGGATACTTAACATGGGGGGGAAATAGATTCAATGTGTGTAATGGCTGAGCCTATTAGCGTGTGTCCTAGTTTCCTGGAGATATGGAACGATTCCATTTCTGTAATGGGCTATCTTGATTATCACTACAAAAGTTTTTTCTCTTAATTAATTAGCCTCTTAGAGTTGGTAGGGCAACTCCCACCTTTTCATGTTCTCTGTATGTGTATATATGTCTCCTTACTATACGTTCCATTCTATGCATCCGATGAAGTGGGCTGTAGCCCATGAAAGCTTATGCTCAAATAAATGTTAGTCTCTAAGGTGCCACAAGTACTCCTGTCCTTTTTGTGGATACAGACTAACACGGCTGCTACTCTAAAACCTAGGGGTTACAGTGGACAAGAAGCTGAATACGAGTCGACAGTGTGCCAAGAAGGCTAACGGCATTTTGGGCTGTATAAGTAGAAGCATTGCCAGCAGATCAAGGGACGTGATCGTTCCCCTCTATTTGACATCGGTGAGGCCTCATCTGGAGTACTGTGTCCAGTTTTGGGCCCCCCACTACAAGAAGGATGTGGAAAAATTGGAAAGAGTCCAGCGGAGGGCAACAAAAATGATTAGGGGGCTGGGGCACATGACTTATGAGGAGAGTGGGAGGGAACTGGGATTGTTTCTTCTGCAGAAGAGAAGAATGAGGGGGGATTTGATAGCTGCTTTCAACTACCTGAAAGGGAGTTTCAAAGAGGATGAATCTAGACTGTTCTCAGTGGTGGCAGATGACAGAACAAAGAGTTATGGTCTCAAGTTGCAGTGGGGGAGGTCTAGGTTGGATATTAGGAAACACTATTTTACTAGCAGGGTGGTGAAGCACTGGAATGGGTTCCCTAGGGAGGTGGTGGAATCTCCTTCCTTATAGGTTTTTAAGGCCCGGCTTGACAAAGCCCTGGCTGGGATGATTGAGTTGGGGATTGGTCCTGCTTTGAGCAGGGGGTTGGACTAAATGACCTCCTGAGGTCCCTTCCAACCTGGATATTTTATGATTCTACCCCATTTGACCTGCAGCAGAGGCAGGAGTAGGTGTTACATTTGGGGTTAGCCTGAATATAAAGGGGATTCTCTCTGGAATAGGAGGTCAGGGGTCACACTGCCTGCAGGGGGCTGCAGGCTAGAGCGCTGGCTTTGCAGCAGATCCCTTACATTATTTTAAACGGGTGTTTTCTGCATTATTTTTCCCTCTGCTGACAGGGCAGGAATATTTAAGAGCCTATTAGCGTGTGTCCTAGTTTCCTGGAGATATGGAACGATTCTGAGTGGTGTGCGCCTTCTTGTATTGCTGTGCAAACACATCGGAGCCAGGGCCGAGGACGGGCACACGTAGCGGGGGATTTATCCAGAATGAGGAGGCGTTGGTGTCTCTCTCATTACTTGCGTCGCCGAATGCAGCCTCCTTCCTGCTTGCGGGTTCCCTGTTTGGCTGTGGTGATTTGACTGGGTGATGATTTAATTTGGCATCAGCTGATGATCTAACCACCTAACCTGGAGCTCAGAAGTGCTATTTTCCCATGCGGGGCTAGATGGCTCCAATCCTTCACCTCCTAACTTGCTGGGTCTAACCCAAGGCTGAAACCTATTCCCCTGGGGGCCTGTGTGAAATGGTTTTGTTGGTCTCCATCCATATACCAGTGGGCAGGATTGGTTCAAATCAAACTGGCCACAGTTTGGGAATGAGGTCAAGCATTGCATGGATCCTGGACACTCGACGCCTCTCCTACTGCCTTGGGGTGGTCTCTCCTGGGCAATGTTGAGGCACGTGGGTGGGACGAATTCCGTTGCTGTCCTTGCTCTGTGGGTAATAAGAAACTGACAAAGGGCACCTTTCCTGAGCCTGAAATTCATGCATGGTGTGGCCCGGAGCTAGGGTCCCGGCCTGGCTTTAAGCTGTCTGTGAGGACAGCCCTATTGGATGTAAAGTCCACGAGGAGGAGAAGCTGACTGAGCAAGTCCTCCCTACGCTGCATACGTCAAGTGCAGTCTGGATTGAAGCACAAATGCTGCTGCTGGTGTCTTTGCTCAGCACCGGAGGTGAGATGGGCAGGGATAGACGGACGTGTGCATTGCTAAGGAGGGCTTAGGCCAACGGCAGGCTGTGACCAATAGGAAGGGTGCTCTCTCGGGGCCAGACCCTTCGCTAGTGGAAATTCACAGGAGCGAACTCTTGATTGGAGCCACTTTTGCGCCCAGTTGAAACTAAATGGAATTCAGGCAGCCCCGGTCCCACCTAGCCGGCGCAAACTGCATTGTGCAGGGCCCTGGGCAATCTCTTTCCTTTAGCCCAGAGATGGGCAAACTACGGCCCGCGGGCCACATCCGGCCCATGGGACTGTCCTTCCCAGCCCCTGAGCTCCTGGCTGGGAGGCTAGCCCCCCGGCCCCTCCCCTGCTGTTCCCCCTCCCCTGCAACCTCAATTCACTGGCCAGCACAATGCTCTGGGCGGTGGGGCTGCAAGCTCTTGCAGGGCAGTACAGCTGCAGACCTGATGCTCTGTGGCGTGGCTGGCTCCAGCCAGGTGGCATGGCTGCCTGTCCTGCAGCTCTGGGTGGCGCGGCTGTAGCGCCGCCAGCCACCGGTGCTCCAGGCAGCGTGGTAAGGGGACAGAGGGGGTTGGATAGAGGGCAGGGGACTTCACGGTGAAGGGCAGGGGTTGGGGCGGTCAGAGGGTGGGGAACAGGGAGGTTGGATGGGGCAGTTAGGAATGAGAGGAGGGGTTGGATGGGGCAGCGGAGGGCAGTCAGGGGCAGGGGGTCTGGGAGTGGTCAGGGGAGAGGGAGAAGGGGTGGTTGGATGGGGCATGGAACCCGGGGGGGGGGGGGGGGGGGGGAGGGGGGGGGGGGGGGATGGGGGCGGGGGCTGGGCCACACCTGGCTGTTTGGGGCGGCACAGCCTCCCCTAACCGGCCCTCCATACAATTTCAGAAACTCAATGTCCCCCTTTGGCCAAAAAGTTTGCCCACCCCTGCTTTAGCCATTTGCCAGCCGTTAAAAGTCACTCATGTGCGAATGCTCTTCATCCCCCGTCGTCTGGTACAGAATAACAGTGTCATTGAACGCACCAGCCGTGCCTTGTACTCCACCTGCTCGAAAGCCTGGGAACACGCAATCAATCAGGGTTGGCAGACCAGCACTTCAGAGGAGCCATGAGCTCATGCAGCAGGTATATTTTGATTGCTGGTGATTAGCTGTAGCTGTCTGCACCATCTCCAGTGATGGGGATGAGTCTTTTGCAGTTGGGCTTTGGGCATTTTGTTCGCAGCTCAAGAACAAGGGGACGTGAGCTGGTCTGTGAACTGACTCCCTGACAGATAGTGCGTGTAGTACTCCAGGAGCATGGTGAAGATCTCAAAGTTGGGGAGGCTGATGCAAAGCCGCTAGCCAGCTGGGACCTTCGAAACCTTGATCTGGATTTTTGTGGCATGAAAAATAACAACTTCATTATATGAAGAGCTAAATCAGGGCTATTTTAACCCTCTTCCCCTGTCTGCTTTGTAGGAAAGTGCCTCTCCTGGACTCCGCTTCCTTTCCAGTGCCCCAGTGGTTACGCCTGTTTAGTCCTCAAAATGTCTCGCCCAGAAGGGGTGAGAGTTGCAGAGCAAAATTCAGTGGCACTTAGTGGAAACCAAATTGCACTTCAGGCAAATGCCGGAGAAGCTCAGTCCTCAGCAGGTTGTTGTGTTACACACACACACGCGAGTGGAACCCCCGTGTGACTTTGAACCCTGGTCTTCAGCACCCCATGAACAGGCTGGTATTATTTGAGCCAAAGGAGTATATCTCCCTTAGCTAGTAGCAGTCGTAGGCTATTATCCCTTAAGTGGCCCAAATGCTAGAGGGCGACCGGGTGAGCTTTAGCCAGCATAGCAGTTGCACTGAGTGAACATAGCAGGGCAGGACATTATCACCCATGAACCCAGGCAAGGATGTCACGGCTGCAGACGTGCCTAGATTCTTCCTCGCCATGGTCTGTGAGCATGTATTGTTACCTATGCAGGGTCAATTGGCCTAGTTCTAACCCCCCACCCTGGCATCAACCCTTGAGGCTGCTAATCCTGCCCAGTAGTGTGATGGGGCCAGCAAATGCATCTGTGGCCTCTGACCCGTTCAGATATGGCACCGGGGATAGTGCCAGCATGTAGCACTTGGCTTTTCGAACAGTCTCGCCTCTGCTTGGGGCAGGGGGGTGATACCGAGGAAAAGAGACTTTGACTATGCAACCCCCGGCAGCAGCCGCAGCAAAGGTGAAACCCAAGGGGTTCTTGGCTCCTAGCACTGGGCTCTGGTTGTTAGTGACCCTGTGCCCTGAGCTGCAGTTCTGTGCTTTGGGGATGGTCAGAACAGTTGCGGCGAGGCCTGTATCTGTGCCCCCGATTCACACAGGGCTTAATATTCAGGCTAGCCCCCAGTATAACACCTCCTCCCGCCTCGGCTGCAGTTAGTAGCAAAGGACTCTCACGGAGCCACATCAGCTGCTGCTTTTAAGCACCTCCAGCAGCCTCTGATAGACCTGCCGCCCCCCGGTGCTTGTCTACACGCAGAGCTGTGGGGTGGCTTCAGTGAAACTGGTGCCAAAGGCTGCATGGGTGCTGTTGGGTCTTGGTTTAAACCAGGCGGGTTCTGGCTTAGTTCACATTATCTGGGAACGGGCTTAACTGGATGAAGCGGCTCAGAAACCAAAATAATAACCCCCTCGCTCGTATCCAGCGCTCTTCACTGGCAGATCTCAAAGGATCGTTAGCCTCATTTTACAAAGGGGGAAACCGAGGCACAGAGCAGGGAAGGGACGTGCGCAAAGTCGCCTAGGAATAGAACTCCAGTCTCCAGAGGCTCCATGCTGTACCCACTAGGCCGTACTGCCACCTGCAGCTATAGGCCAGTGCAGAGAGACACCCTAATTTCCTGTCACCCACTGTTTCTGGATCATATTGGGGGTACCATGAGTCGTCCGTTCTCCCCTCCCCCTCCCCCCCGGTGCGTTGGCGCCTCTCGCATTTGTTTTTCGCTCAGACACCTTCGCGTGTCAGAGCAGAGAAACGTTCAAAACTAAGCGCGGTGCAAAACCATCGCAATAATCCAGCTTCGCTCTCGGCGGCCCATAAGGCACCACACACACACAGCTATGGTAGAGGTCAGAGCCCGATTGCAGCTGATTCCCTCATGGCCCCAATCCAGGGTGGTGTGTGCCACTGGGTTAGAAAATATCCAGGGGGGTGGGGACACCTGCTGCCAGGGTGGGGGGGAGGGGATGCAGGGGCTGTGAGCTGTGAGCACCCCCCTGTGCTCCGTTCTCTACGTGCCACTTTGCACTGGTTTAGCTAAACTCCTTCTACCTGCGTGCTTCAGGGTTTGAGAGTCAATTTCTTGAGTATTAAGGGTCAAGCGGAGACTTGCATGGGGGGGGCAGATTATCCCCTATCTGCTACCGTAGGGCTCTTACGCCTTCGTCTGAAGCATTTGGTCCCGCCGCCGTCCTGCACAGGAGACTGGATTAGATGGAGCTTGGGTCTGATCCAGCCTGGCCATTCCCGCCCCCACGCCACACACTGCTATAGGCTGAGGCAGTGTGGTCTAGTGGCTAGGGCACCGGACTGGGACTCAGGAGAACTGGCTTCTATTCCTGGCTCTGCTGCCAGCCTGATGGGTGACCGTGGGCCTGTCACGTTCACCTCTCTCTGCCTCAGTCCCCCCCCCCCATTACAATAGTGCTTGAGTAGCCGGGCAGCCGGCGGCGTGGTAGGAAACTGGCTGAGAGGCCGGGGTTACACGCTAGGGCTTGGTTTGTCTAGCAGTAACCCGGCCCTGGTTTGCATGCTTCAGCCCCCGCTCCCTCACCAGTCCAAATCCCTCCTGAACCCTTGCTCTTAGCTACTAGTGTGGTCCAGGGCACCTCACCATCCTCACACCACCCCTGTAGGGCCGGGCTATGGTCCCCTTGTACGGGGGGAAACAGAGAGGTTAAATGACTTGGCCACAGGAAGTCTGTGGCAGAAGCACGAAACTGAACCCAGGTCCCAGGCTTGTGTCTAACCCCTAGACTGTCCTTCCTCTCACTTCTACTCATCATACTACGGCTAGCTGGAAAATGGCAGGCACGGTTCTCCTGGCCACCATTTTCCCAGGCTGCAGCAGCTGTAGCTTGTGCAGTGATTTCTTTAACCAACCCCAGTGTCCCTGGGCCGTCCCGGGGCTAGAAGCCGGCGTATGTCCATGCTCCAAGCGGAGGTGTGATTACAAATCATGTAGACGCATGCGAGCCAGATCCAAGCTAGCTGGGCTGCAGCCACACCCCCTATTGCAGGGGAGACGACAGACCAAACAGGGCTCCATGCAGCGGGTGACAGCTTCACACCTCTGGCTGGGAATGGCCGTGGTGGCAGCCTTAGGTAGGACGATGCCTGTGAGCAGGACGTACCCCTGAGCTCCATTGCAAAGCTTTTCTTTTGGACACAACTTGATGCAAGTCGTCACTGGGGATCTGCAGAGCCAAAAGCAGGAGCTGCTCTAGCTTGAGCTGAAGAACCGAGCCGTGCCTCTGGGGGGCTAGGACAGGCTTGCAGCCGCTGTGGGTCGGGCGCAGAGGGGGACCGGGAACACATGCTGACCAGTAGAGTACAGTGGCCATCTGCAGTAGCGTAAATTACAGCACCTCTTTGGGCTAAAAACGGACGTGGTTTCCGAGCCTTGGTGAAGACCCAACATTGTGGCTGTGGGCTGGGCCCGGAGGGGGGTTGAAAGTGTTGGCCTTAATTATTTTTTTTTAAGTGGCTACTGGCTCTGGGGTGCTTCCCTTTTAAAACCGAGATTGTGTTTTTGAAAAGTTGGCGTTTGTTACGATAAAGGCGGTGAACGTTTCACCGAGGCACTCGTATTGCAGGGGGATGCTGCAGTTGGCAAGGAGGGGCACTCGCAGAGGTGTGGGGGGCTCAGGCCTGGGATAGCAGGGGGTATTTGCAGGGCAGGACAGGGGGGCAGTGGCAGAGCGATGGGGGGTAGCCCAGGACTGGATCAGCAGGCAGCGTCCAGCTCAGGACTTGGAAAGCATAGGGTGTGGCCAGGAGCAACTTGCCCGCCCCTGTGGCATGCGCCAGCCAATGCCAGAGGGTCCCTCTCATTTGCCAAAGGCCAAATTTAACCCTTGATTTTATAATCCTGGGGTGCAATAAAAAAAGGAGGGGGAGCAGGAAAATTTTAAGATTCCAGCGCCTCCTTACATGGGTGCCTCCCCCTGCAATCATTCTGCCTCGCAAGGCTGGAGCCCCGTGTGATTGTAACCCCCCACCCCGGTCTGCTGCACCCTACAGGTGGCAACTTCACCCCATCAGCCCTGCAGCCAGGCGTCGACAGCAGCTGTCTGAGCGAGCGGTCTCTCTCCTCCCGCATGGGATTACTATGGCAACACCGCGCTGGGGAAAACAAACATGCCCTGAGCAGGTCGAAACCCAGCTCACGTTCCCATTAGCTGGTGAACAAGCCAACGCTTGATGAGCTGTGCCTCGCAGGGAGAGGAAAAGCTGACACCGGCGGATCCAAGAGTGCTGCCGCTGGGAACGCTTCCCCCCTCCACCCACCCACAGTCTTCTCCCCTGTACCTAAGCCTGCTAAAAACCTGTCCACGCAGAGAGCCCCACGTTCCTCCGCCGTAGCGGGCTGTGGGCTGGGCTATAGGAGGGCTGGGCTCTGTTGCTGGTTCTGCTGCAGGGTGACCTTGGGCAAATTGGTGCAATGGCCCCAGGCCTCAGTTTCCCTTGTCTGCTCTCAGCTCCGCTGCATTGCTTATCGCTGCCGACAGGCTCTCATGGTTCCAGCTTTCCTATTGAGACGGAGACAACCGTGCATATTGCATCCACACCAGATGCCCAGAATAATCTAGGCCTTCTCTGGACGCGGTGAGGGCCCTAATTCAGCGGTGAGGGCTGATGCCTCGCGTAGACAAGGAGATGCCAAGGTTTGCACTGATTCACTCACTCACCACCCACCCCGGCTTCCCCTTGTCTATGCTCGGGAGTCCACCTAGGCTCGCCCAGCGCTGAGTTCAAACTGCTGCAACCCCTCATGCAGCTCTGGGAGAGGCAGGTTTAGGCCCACCTGGAATTAAAGGCCCCTCAGCTAAGGAGAAGGAACCGCTAAGGCCAGGCTCCATGTGAGTGCGTGGGACGAGGAGGAAAACTGGAATGGGAGTGAACTCAAAGGTTGAAAATCAGGGACCCAGAAGGAGACACTGAGCAGAGATCTTCGGACAGCGCCCACCGCTCCTCAAAGGCGTCTCAGGAGTCATTGGCCACTGCCCGGAGGGACTCTGCCCAGATTGAACAAGGGAACAGAAATAGACCCTCCACTCCAGCTTCTTCCTCCTGGAGCCATCTCGGCCAGCATCAGGAGAAGATCTGCGACCACCCCCCTCATGTGGACACACTTCTGTTGGCTTACAGCTGGTTTATGATCCAGATCCAGATTTGGGCTGGGCTGGGGATTCAATTCTGAACTCAAACAGAGCCAGGGGTTGTGGTTAAATGGTGCCATGTTCCCAGGAGCTGTTCCCTTGGGATCTGGTCCTAAAAAGTCTCCTCTTGTGAGTTCAGTCCTTGCAAGCCCCATGTGGGTCAGGTCTTTCAGGGAGAGGTAGAGAGGAAACTGATCTGGCCAAAGTCACAGCGTGGGTCAGTGGCAGAATTGGGGATGGGGGCAGAATGCCACGTCCTACCTGGAAGTCCTCTGCTCTGACCCATAGATTGGGCCTCCCCTCTAAGCATTAATCCACTGTCTCTTTTTGGAAGAGGTGGGAAGGGAGAACAGGCCCGGTTTTGGCCCCATCTAGCTGCTCTTTAACATCATCCCCCTGCCAGCAGGCCACTTTCAAACATCTGTGGCCGTGCACGGTGTGTGTTCCTCTTGCTTGCTCCGGTGGTGCTCTCCCTTTCGCGGGTGGGTTTGATTGCTCATTGGACAGCTGTTGTTTTTCTCTGTAGACAAGGGGATGCTTTGAAATTCAGACGTTTCTGAACTGGAAGTCGTGCTTAGCAGTTTGAACTAGATGTAAGCAGCAGAGATGACTTACGAGGAGAGGCTGAGGGAACTGGGGTTATTTAGTCTGCAGAAGAGAAGAATGAGGGGGGATTTGATAGGAGCCTTCAGCTACCTGAAGGGGGGTTCCAAAAAGTGTGAAGCTCGGCTGTTCTCTGTGGTGGCAGATGACAGAACAAGAAGCAGTGGTCTCAAATTGCAGTGGGGGAGGTCTAGGTTGGATATTAGGAAACAGTATTTCACTAGGAGGGTGGTGAAGCACTGGAACGGGTTACCTAGGGAGGTGGTGGAATCTCCTTCCTTAGAGGTTTTTAAGGCCCAGCTTGACAAAGCCCTGGCTGGGATGATTTAGTTGGTGTTGGTCCTGCTTTGAGCAGGGGATTGGACTAGATGACCTCCTGAGGTCCCTTCCAACCCTGATATTCTATGATTCTATGGGATGGCATCTTGGGACATTTGCTTTGGCTGTTAAAGTCCTGTGCGCTGCTGTATTTCTTGCTCTCCTTTATAATATATAGCACAGGGATTCTCACACCGTGGTTGTGAGGTTATTACGGGGAGGAGGGAGTTGCGAGCTGTCAGCCCCTCTGCCTGCCGGGGCTCTGGCTGACAGCCATGTGCGGGCCTGATACCCAAGCTCCTCAGCAGCAGCACAGAAGTAAGGGTGGCATGGTATGGAGGGTTGTCACTTTTTGCGGGGGGGGGTCATCACAGCCTGAAATATTTTCAAAGGGGGTCCCAGCCACAAAAGTTTGAGGACCCCTGATTTAACACTTTACGTCGTCAAAGTCCTGGACAGCCACTGACTCGCTAATTCCCATGATGCCCCTGGGAGACTGGTATTCTTAACCCTCTACCACAGGCAGGGAAACTGAGGCAGGGAGGTTGAGGCCAATTTTTTCACAAGTGGGTACTGATTTTTGGGGTGCTTTGAGTGATTGTGCATCCCCTGGGAAAGAGCATGCTTTTTAGAAAATGCTGAGGACCCGCACTCTGAAAATCCAACTCCTTGAAGGGATGTCTGGATAGGCACAGAAAATGGCTAGCCACTCCTGAAAACCTTGAGCCTGATTTTCAGAGAGGCCGAGCACCCGCAAATCTGGGGTGACGTCGATGGGAGATGTTGGGTGCCCAGCAGCCCTGAAATTCGTGCCTGACGTGGCTCAAGTAGGGCAGCCGAAATCAGTAGCCACTCTTGAAAATCTTGGCTTAAGTGACTTGCCTTAGGGTCAATGAGAGAGATCCAGGTTCTAGTCCAGTGCTCAGAACATACTAGTCCAGCCTCTCTCCAGGCTGGGGAAGCTACTGACGCAATAAGATGGGCCTAAGATACAAAGTTCCCGTATGGATCAGAACTTTCCCCGCTTTTTGGGCGGATTCACATCCGGTGCCTGTCTGTTTGGAGCCCGTCACTAATAATTTTTGCTCAGCATTTTCTCCTCTATTGGAGGGGTTAAAACTTCATTGGGTGTGGAGCACTGTTGTGGGCTGATAAGCGGTGCATGCGCCTTTGTTCAAAAGGCGACATCACCTAGTGGTTAGAGCAGGGGAGTTGGCTCTCAGGACTCCTGGGTTCTAATTCCCAGCTCTAGGAGGGGAATGTTATCTAGTGGTTTGAGTGTCAGGTCACCTGTACTTAGAGTGGCCTAAACAACTTATCTGATGAGTCTTCCAATATTTTCTAAACAAATCATTCCCACTCCCCAGCTCATCTGCACAATTTCCAAATAAAACATTTGGCAGATGGAGCGTTGTCCCAGCTCTTACCTGGATTCTCTCCTCAGCCCAGCCGCTGACTTGCTATGCGACTTTGTGCAAGTCACTTGACCTTTCTGTGCCTCGGTTTCCTCATCTGTGAAATGTGGGTGACAAGTGACTTTGAGATCCTTGGATGAAAGGCACCATTGCAAAGTGTTAGTATTTTGCAGGCGAGTTAATCGGATGTTGCAAACCCTCAGAGCATGTGCTTAACTCCGAGCATATGAGTAATTCTTTAAACCATGAGTTGAGGACGTCAGTAACTCAGCCAGAGGCTAGGGGTCTGTTACAGGCGGGGGTGGGTGAGGTTCTGTGGCCAGCGATGTGCAGGAGGTCAGACTAGGACGTGAGCATGCTGGTCCCTTCTGACCTTACATCTAGTCTCTCTGAGTAGTTCCATTAAAGTCAAGGGGGGAGATTTCCCAAGGCATAATCAGCAGCTAGGCGGCTCACTCCCTTTGAATTCCGTGTGTATTAGCAGGGGTGGCTCTATGTATTTTGCTGCCCCAAGCATGGCAGGCAGGCGGCTTTCGGCGGCATGCCTGCGGGAGGTCCGCTGGTAACGCGGATTCGGCGGCATGCTTACAAGAGGTCCGCCGGTCTGCGCCTTTGGCGTACCCGCAGGCAAATTGCCGCTGAAGCCGTGGGACCGGTGGACCTCCCGCAGGCATGCCACCGAAGGCTGCCTGACTGCTGCCCTCACGGCGACCGCAGGCCGCCCCTCGTGGCTTGCTGCCCCAGGCACGCGCTTGGTGCAGTGGTGCCTGGAGCCGCCCCTGTGTATTAGGGACTGACCTGCTGCTGGTTCTCTGGTTGCAGTGTTGTGCTCTTGAAAATCTACTCCAGTGGATCTGCTCGTGTGCTTCACTGTGAACAAGCGTTTGCAGGATCAGGGGCAACACACTCTCAGCGGAAGATGGTCAGCTTTTCTGCAGGGTGTGTGTGAAAGAGAAGGAAAGAAAGCCGCTGCGTAAGTGACTTGAAATTCATTTAAATGTCTGCACACCATAGGGCAAGGTGGACCAACATCTGTGTGTACACTTGAAAACATTATCCCTTTCACCACCAGCAGCTGGTCCAATAAAAGATATTACCTCCCCCACCTTGTCTCTCGAATATCCTGGGACCCCCCCTGGCTCCAACTACGCTGCAAACCAGAAGTCCCATTAAATCGAAGGGGGGAAAGGCCAGGATTCAAACTGCCACCTGCAGCCGCCCTCCGAATAAGCATTTTGTACAGTGGAGGAGGTGTGGGTTTTCCTAATGAATTACCGGATTAGGCCTAGCAAAAGAATCAAGTCACAAAAGTGGATGGAGTCCAGGCTCAAAACTGGGATCCAGGCTTCGGCATGAACATGCTCCTTAATGGCCAGATTTTCTTTTCTTTTCTTGACTTAATGTTTTCACGTCGCAAACAGGGCCACTACCAGTGTATAATGGTGATTGGTATGTTGCTGTGAGCTGAGTAGGATCACAAATAGCAACAGCACAACACAGAACGACCGAGGGCGTGGGAGGGAGTGTATAAACCATGTAATGATCTCCCAGCCAGGATTTTGGCTTAGCACCAGGCACAACCTGCCGATTGCCTGCCCCGCTCCTGGATCCTGGTTATTTGGGAGCATCTATAGAATTTCTTTTTTTTTTTTTGGGGGGGGGGGGGGGGTGGGGCTCTGAACGAGCAGTTCACCGAAATCTTTAGGAGTTGGGAGTCACATGGCACATCCCGAAGAAGGTACTTCCACAGTTTGGGGAATATTGTCTGGTGTTAAAGCAGTGGCCTGGGAGGCAGGATTCCTGGATTTTCTGATTCTCCGGGTGACCTAGCGCAAGTGGCATGCTGGGCTACCTGGATGTATGCTGGCTACAGGCGCAAGCATGATGCTTTACTCTATCACCCACAAATGCGTAACGTGCTGCACGCTGGAATATTTGCTAACGGTGCTGAGGTTGGATTTAAGGTTGTACATGGAGCTCGGTGAGAACTTTTCAACTCTAGTTTTTTTTTAATGAAAAATACCAACTTTTGTTGGAAAAATAACGCTTTTTGCCAGTTTTTTTGTGAAACTGAGGCAAGAGGCTGTTTGCAGGGCTTTCCTGGGGCCACTGGACGGCACTGGGTGGTGACAAAATGGGTTTGAAATAACAAAATGTGTTAAGTTTCCTGAAAGCCAAAACGTCCCTCTAGCTTTTTTTAAAGTGAGAAAACTTCCAGTGCACAGTGACAATCTGACACTTTTCGTGAGGGAAAAGCTTAATCAAAAGTGGGAACAAATTGTGATGTCAAGATCTTTCGTAGCGAAGAACCATTTTCCTGGCCGGCTCTGGCCATGGATTAGAGTTTAAGGGAGATAACTGTCTCCTTCTCTGATTGGAGGGTGACGGAACTTTTCTGTGAAGATGCAGTCTGTTGCTGTCCGTGAAAACCTTCTACACCTTTACCCTGGTATAACACTGTCCTTGGGAGCCAAAAAATCTTACCGCGTTATAGGTGAAACCGCGTTATATCGAACTTGCTTTGATCCGCCGGAGTGCGCCTCCCCCCCCCCCCCCCGGAGCGCTGCTTTACCGCATTATGTCTGAATTCATGTTATATCGGATCGCGTTATATCAGGGTAGTGGTGTATGTATTAGGGTAGGGCTCTTTTAACCTGACATTTCCTTGCCTTTGAAGGGTTTGCATTGAGGGATGTTACACCTTTCCAGTAAAGTTCCTTGTTCGGGGTTTGAAAGAAAGAAACACGTTCTTTGATCCTTGACTAATCTCACATGTCAATGCGGTTCCATAGATCAAAATCAAGCAAAAGCTAGAATCTGTAACCATGGGGGGCTTGTAAGATTTTTGTGTTCACCTTTATCTTTCTCTGTAGCAAAATTTTCCATCAATGAACAGATCTGGCTGGCTTTGCTGTGTGTAATGCCTTCCCCCCCACACACACACATCTCTTAAAGCCTAGGATTGGCCAGTCAGATTAACAAACGTATGTAAGCGTATTCCCTCCTATAGTTATGTTTATTCGAAAGGGACCCAGTCTGTTACGGGCACAGAAATTCTGATCTGATTAGCGGGACTAACGGGGGGTGTTTGGATTGTCCCATGAACTCTGTCTTCGTTCCAGATAAGCCAAGGAGAGACTGCACCATCGGGCTGTCTGTTAAAGGCTCTTGTGGATGAGCACTATAAAGGATTTAGATAAAACCTACTGAAGTCAATGGAAGCATCCCATTGACTTCACTGGGCTTTTACTCAAGTCCTAGATGGACATGATACCGTTGAGGCTCCTGCAAGAATAGAATGAGTTTGGCCTAGTGGAGAGGTCCTTTGACTGACTGGGTCTTCACAATCCTGGGTTCTATTTCTGGCCCTGATCTGTTGGGTCAGTCACTTTTATGTCATAACTCTCTCTCCGCATTTTAAGTTTCCTGCCAGCCTGTTTTTTTGTGTTCCTTATTTGGGGTCATTGCCCCACATTTGAGCCTTGGCAGGCCGAGAGGTACAAAACAAGAACAGGATTTTTAAAGTTTTAGGGCCTTCTTTATTCGTCATACAGAAGCAAAACAAGGGGCCTGAGCCCATTATGTTTTTCGTCCTTTGGAGTCTGGCTTTCAAACGCTTCTGGAAGAAGCTTGTCTCTGGGAAGGAGGTTTGACGGGCAGCATGTCTTGTAGAACATCAGAACCCATTCTGCTCAGCTGTGAATCCCGGGCTAGGGAAACATGGGCTGCCATTGTTTGTTCGCTGACATTTTGAACAAACGTCTTATGTGTGTTTGATTGAATTGCAGATTACAGAAGTAACTCTTTCTGAGGCAGATTCCTACCTTCCTGGCGAATTAAAAAACAAAAAGTTCTAATCAGGGCTGGATTAAGGCCAGGGCCGGCTCCAGCTTTTCTGCTGCCCCAAGCGGCAAAGAGAGGGGAAAAAAAAAAAAAAAGCTGATCGGCGGCGCTTCGGCAGCAGCTCAAAGAGGAAGAGAGGGAATGAGGGATCTGCTGCCAAAGACCCGGACGTGCCGCCCCCTTTGTATTGGCTGCCCCAAGCACTTGCTTCCTTCGCTGGTGCCTGGAGCCGGCCCTGATTGAGGCCAAGGCCATAGGTCCATGCTTAGAGCCCCAGCTTCTGGAGTCAGGTGATGAATGCAGAAAATTACCTTAAAGAAGGTTTCTAGCTTTTATGATTGCAAACAAAAGCTTGAAAATGTGACCTGGGTGTATCTGATACAGCAATGCCTACCTGAATTTGAAGAGAGCCTGTACCAATAGCTCTGAGAGGTGTGAACTGCCCCATGCATCTCTAAGGTGTGTGAACTCTGTAACCCTCTGCTGTAGGGGCCCCAGCAGGGAGCTGTATGTGCCAGTAGAGGAGAAGTGTGACAGACCTGGACCACCGACTCACCCAACAGTTGGGGTTAATATTAGGGTGCCTCCCTACTGCTCCTCCTGCCTCTCATGGTAAGGGAGGGTACTAGAACCCTGCTGTCACCCCAGGAAGGTACCTATTGCTGCTTCAGGGGTGTGGGGGGAGGAGGCCCCATGTATCTCTGGGTGGGTAGAGCCACTTGAGGCAGGGTGCAGGTCCCTGGGCTCCCCAAAGCCAGATTGCTTTAATGCAGCCCTTTTTCCATTCGGGGGAGTTGTGGAGAAAAGTTGTCAGCTCTTCACCTGTGTGCTGCACATCACACTGAGCTGATTTGTTTGCCTCCTTTGTTGGAGCAGGCGCCATCAACTTTATGTTTAAATGGGCAGTGAGCAGTTTCTGCTAGGAGGACCTCCCCCCTGTTTCTTTATAATCCCAGATAATCAATTAAATTGAGTTCCTATAGGGTTAGCGATGGACGGAGCCTATAAATCATTGAGAATCTGTTCCGTCGCCAGTCATACATAGGCATGCTGGGTGGGCTCCTTGTTTTTTAAATGTGTTGCCTTTGTATAGCAATTTTTGTCTGAAGATCAACTGTGCTTTACAGACATTACACCTCAATTTTCCTGTGGGAGCCTCATGTGATGGATGGGGAAAGGAGAGACTGGGTTACAAAACCCTACTGGGTTGGGAGGGATGCATCATAGAATATGAGGGTTGGAAGAGACCTCAGGAGGTCATCTAGTCCAACCTCCTGCTCAAAGCAGGACCAATCCCCAGACAGAATTTTGCCCCAGATCCCTAAATGGCCCCCTCAAGGATTGAACTCACAACTCTGGGTTTAGCAGGCCAATGCTCAAACCCATGAGCTATCCCTTCCCACCATCAATTGTGTTCCTCATAGTTTTAGAGGTTCCTAGATCTTTCAAGGCCCATTGTGATCACTTTCTCTGACACAGGGTGGAGAACTGCACCTGCCAAGCGATGGAGAATCTAGCACGTCCTTTGGTACATCGTCCCCATGGTAAATGACCATCACTGTTTGGAAATAAGCTGCAGAGTTTTTTGGGCCGTTTTTTAGCTTGAACTGGTCCAGTTTTGACCGCCAACCATTGGGCCTTGTTTTGCCTTTGCTAGATGAAAAAGTCCGTTGTCAGAAATATTGTCCCCCTAACAGGTACTTCCTCTCGGGTCACTATCTGTAAAATGGATATCAACAGCCTTCCTGTCTCCCAATTTTTTGTCTGCTTGGATTGCAAGCGGTTTGGGGCAGAGACTTTCTGTGTCTGTGCAGCACCTGGCACAAAAGGGTCCTGATCTCAGTTGGGAGCTCTGGGTGCTGATGGCAAAGTCATGCTAATTTATATCAGGAGAGGATCTGACCCGTTAACTCATTGGTCTGTGTATCTCTCTCTGTTTCTTCTTTTCTTTCTATAGCCTCTTTTCAAGTCTCCCTCTTTTTCCACCTTCCCCATCTCTTGTTCTCTGAAGCACAGATTGTTCCCAGGTGATCTCCCCTCTCATAACGAAACTGTTCAGCCCTCAGGAGCTGCCGAATTAGGGAACTGATCCTCAGTGGTTTCACAGCATTTTCAGCCGCAGCTGCCCGATAGCGTTGGCTCCATAAGAGGAACAGGCATGACCCCCGTCCGCCGCCTCCAGTGTCACATGGAGCTGCAAAGTCATGTGTGTGCAGGGTGGTGGGGACTGTCAGGTCACTCACAGCCCCTGTGTAGATAAGGGAGGCAGCATGGTCTGATAGAACGTGCCCAGGGTTGGCATTCTGCAGATGGGAGTTCTCTGCCCCATTCTGCTGCCAAGTGATGCTTGTGAAGTACTAAATTCCAAGCTGTCCCGGAAGGGGGCACCACAGGGAATGAAGTCCTAGGCTTGCTCCCAGCCCCAGCAGGAGCTGCGGTAGCATGGAGATTCTGGGTTGCTGCATTTCCAACAGCTCCCAGTTGGAGGTGCTGAAGACACTGGTGCACTAGCTGTCAGGAGAAGCTCCTGGTTAACCCAGACCCTTGGAAGTGTTAGTTCTAAATATACCCCGTCGTGTAACACATTTAGCATGTTCATCCTCCCCCGCTTGAGATGAGGCCATATAAAATCCATTATCAGCCCATCACGGTGACGCAGAACTGGATGGTGGCAGCGTGGTTAGGACTCAGCCCCTCTTGCTTTGGATGCACAGACTCCTAACACTTGTGTTTAAGGGAGAATCTCCCCGCATTAACAGTGCAGGGCTTATGACACACAGTGGATCAGCTCTTCAGGAGAGGACACTGACGCATGCATGCACTTACCTGTTCCAGTTTGATTGCCCCAATTTTACTAATGGAGGAAACTGAGACATGGAGGGGAAGTGAGTTACATAAGGCCAGAGACCACGGTGGGGTGGGAAGCCAGCTCTAGGACTCAGGCCAAGGAGTGCTGGCCGAGCTCAATCACCGTCGCTTGCTTCTCCGGGGCTGTTGGCTGACTCTGTTAGATTTTCTCTGCGTGCGAGTCCATGTCGCACAACGAAAAGGTCTCCGGCGAAGGCCCAGGCGCTGCTGTGTCACTTATTAAGACTCTTTAAGAGGCTCAGATTGAATCTCTGCGCCTGGCCCTGGCAGAATGTGTCTGGGGCTCTGGCTGCTCGTCTCTGATTCAATTACCGGAGCCGCCCTGAGATGGGAGCCCAGACGAAGGAGCTGGGAAGCAGGTAACTGTCTGAGACGCTGCTGCTTTTCCAGCCTTCTCTAATGATGGTTACACATGCCACGGCTCCTGCACGTGCCACTTCAATCCAATTTGAGCAGAGGGCTTCTGGGCCAGCATCTGGCTGGAAAGCATCCGTTACGGATGCAGAATGGAGCTCTCCTTGGGACGGCTTCTGCTGATCCCCTAGTGATTCAGGCTTTTAAGTCCTGAAAGGACGCTTATGATCATCCTATCTGACCTCTTGCATAGCCCAGGCCAGAGAGCCTCACCCAGTGACCAGTGAGTCCAGTTAACACTCAGCATGTGTCTACTCTAGGGGGGCTGGTTTTTGACCTGAAAGTCCAGTTGAAAAAGGGACCTAACAGTGTCCGGTCAGATCTACTGACCGAACACCCAATGTGCGGTTACTGCGGGCGGGGGAAGCAGGGAGGTGCTGGATCATCACCAGTGCTAGCCCCTACTCAGTCAGGGCTGCCTCCTACCTGTGATGGGTGGTTGCAACTCCCAGCCCTGGCTCCACAGACATGTCCCTCCTGACCTGGGTTGGGGGGGGGGGGGAAGCGGGGGGAAAGGGGGGGGGGGGGGGGGGGGGGGCCGGGGGGGGGAAGGGGGGGGGCAGGGGAGGTTCCGGCACTCCTGGTGGTGTGTCCGTTTTTTAAATATTACCAAGTTGGCCACCTTAGTCTACTCAGCTGAAAAAAAATGTGCTGCCCCGGGTCTTGGTACCCAAGTCAATTGACTCCGGCTCGTGTGGCTCCCACTACCTACCTGTGTAGATGTTTGGGCTCAGGCTGGAGCCCTGGCTCCAAGACCCTCCCGCCTCGCTGGGCCTAAGCCCAAACGTCTATGCTATTTTTAGGCAACAAAATGGCAGATGAAATGCAGTGTTGACAATAAATGCAAACCAATGCACACTGGAAAACACAATCCCAACTCTGCATACAAAACAATGGGGTCCTAATTAGCTGTTGCCACTCAAGAAAGAGATCTTGGAGTCATTGTGGACAGTTCTTTGAAAACATCCATCCATGTGCAGCAGCAGTCAGAAAAGCAAACAGACTGTTAGGAACCATTAGGAAAGGGATAGATAATAATGCTGCATACAGTTCTGGTCCTCCCATCTCAAAAAAGGTTTATTAGAACTGGAAAAAGTACAGAGAAGGGCAACAAAAATGAGCAGGGATGAAAGACAGCGACTGTTCATCTTAGAAAAGAGATGACAGGTCTATAAAATCTTGAATGGTGTGGAGATAGTGAAGGAAGTGTTGTTTTCCCCTTCACATAACACCAGAACCAGGATCACCCAATGAAATTAATAGGCAGCAGGTTTAAAACAAACAGAAGGAAGTACTTCACACAACGCACAGTCAACCTGTGGAACTCATTGCCAGGAGATGTTGTGAAGGTCAAAAGTATAACAGGATTCAGAAAAAAATTAGATATGTTCACCGAGGACTGGTCCATCAATGGCTATTAGCCAAGATGGTCAGGGACACAACCCCATGCTTTGTGTGTCCCTAAACCTCTGACTGCCAGAAGCTGGGACTGGACAACGGGGGATGGATCACTCAGTAACTGCTCTGTCCTATTCATTCCCTCTGAAGCATCTGGTACCAGCCACTGTCGAAAGACAGGACACTGGGCTAGGCGGACTGTCAATTTTATCCAGTATGGCCATTCTTATGTTCTTAATGCTTCGAGGAGTGGATTCTTGGGAGCTCTCCCTGATACCAGACGTGAGCAGCTCAGACCAGACGTGTAAACTCCCAGCATACTCTGGTCTAGGACCCCTGCCGTGCTGAGCACCTCCATGCTAAAGGACACACAGCAGATCAAGAAGTACTGAGCTGCCCTAGGTGTGATTCCCCCACCAGGCATAGATCTGGGGTCAGGAGATCCCAGAGGCAGGTTCTGCTTGTGAGCACGTTCCAATCTGTCATTTGACACGTCGGGGCTCACTGATATTTCCTGATGTCGCCTGTGTCATTTACCCCAAGGGCCATCAGCAGTTGACATTTTGGCTGTGTGCACACAGTTTGCTGACTGGCTCTATTATAACAGTCAATTAACTCCAGCCAACAGCTGTTTGATGGGGACTATCGCTGGCTGCAGACTGCGTGTGGGCATTCTAGCAGGGGCATACGACAGCTATTGACTAGCGCTGCTATGGGAGCTGCATCTGCAGGTGGAATGCACGCCAGCCTGTCACTCATGGGGGGGTCGCCATGGCAGAGCAGACTACTGTTCCAGCCAGCCTCCTGCCATGTGTCCTACACCCTAGATCTCCAAGCACTTTATGAAGGTGGGGCAGGAGATTATCCCTGGTTTACAGCTGGGGAAACTGAGGCATAAAAGGGGAAGGAGCTTGCCCAAGGCCGCACAGGGAGGTCGTAGCAGAAATAGAACGCAGGAGTCCTGACCCCTCAGTCTCCGTGCTCTAACCCCTAGATCCCCGCTCCCCTCTCAGAGCTGGGGCTAATGTGATGATGATTCCTCCAGGCTGTGTGGAACCAGGAAGTAGTCAGTGATTCATAGCTGCCTCATGGGAGCACATTTCATTAACCCTCTCCCGTAACAGTTTCATATCGAATGCCAGCTCAGTGCTTGGCACCGTCTGAGACGCAGAGTGAGGCGCAGGGTGGCTTTGGGAAGGGAGGCTGGAGCACTTACCCTGTCTCGTTTTCTGTGCCTTGAAATGGATTGTGATGCGGTTTGTAACCCAAGCTTCTTTCCACCTCAGCGTTTTGCAGGCCCCGGGCCGGGGTCTCCGTTCCCTGCACCTTGTGCGGTCGCTTATGTGGGCAAAACCTTTCCGTTCTGATTTGATGCTGCTGTGTGCAGGTATAAATGACCCCACAAGGTGCGGGGGAACAGAGAACCGGGGCTATGGTCTGTATCGCACCTTGGGAAGCAAAGTGCTATGGAACAATCAGGAGCTGCTACAAACTGCATCCCAATCCGTTTCAAGTAGCTCTGATCCATGACAGTTTGAATCCAGATTCCAGCTCTGGCCTCCCTTAAAGGAAAGGGACGGCGCATATTGTCTGGCCATCCAAAGGAGCATTTGCATCCTTGGTGCCTCTGGAATTTGCTTAAGGAACCTCTCGTCTTTTGGTTTGTCTGATTGAACGGAGAAGCTTACCAAGTCCAGGACAGGGAGGCTGGTGTGAGAGAGACTGTACCGCTCCATTTCAGTATTATCTCTGTGCATGTCTTCACACGGGCGCTGCCCGCCAGAAGTGGGTGACCTGGCCTCTGTGGACACGTTAGTCACAGTGTTGCCAACTTTCATGTTATTTGGTGCTTTTCTTAAAGCCCCAGCTCCCAGAGTCATGGGATGGTGAGACTACTTGCTTTTGTTTGTTACAATAAGTAATTTTCTAGCCCCCGGGACTCCTAAAGACTCAAAAACTAGAAAGAAAATAAAAAGAACACAAAATGTATTTTTTTTTTTTAAAAAAAAAACCTCATGATTTCAAAGCTAATCTCATGATTTTGACCGATTTGGCAATCTGTCTTCGTTGATGATGTGCTTCCAACATATCCTTATACCTAGTTATTTTCCTGTTTAAAGGGAGAAACTTCAGGTCTTGTCTGCACTAGAGAAATGTACCGTGCTATGTATAATTTGTACCCTAAGGGACAAGCTGCTTAATCACACAGTGCCCGAGTTTCCCCAGCTATCAGATTGAGATATTTGCCAGATTTTCAGTGGGGGTGGTTGTGAGACTCAGCTAGTTAATATTTCTAAAGTGCTCATAGGTCTTTGAATGAAAAGGTTTATAGATGGACAGGGAAGTATTTTTATGGCTGTCATAATTGATTTTTTGGGTCAGATGCAGGTCCAAAGAATCAGTAGGGAGAGGGGAAAGTGAGTCATCCTGAAACCAAAATATTTTGAAACTTCAGTGAACCAAAATGTCAAAAAAAAATAATTTTGTTATATAGAGGTTTTTTTTTTTTTAATAAAATTGAGGAAAATTCTGAAACAAAAAGTCCAAATGCTTCAGAAATGCCAAAACAAACCATTTCAAACAGGTCTGTACATTTTTTTTTTAACCAAAACAATTTGCCAAAATTCGCAAACTGTTTCAGCTGACCCCAATCTTCAATTTCTTGAGCAAAAAAAAAGGTTGTTACGCAAAACAATTCCCACAGCTCAAATTGTTAAAGCTCCCTCTAGCCCTACACATGGTTATGACCAGTGTGATCCAATTTTGTCCTCCCTCACATTGAGAGATTTTTCCATTAGAGTGTGATTGGAACCAGAAAGCCCTTTCAGAGCTGCTATCCATGGGATATGTTGTTAACAGTTACTGACTGTAGTGATATCACACTGGGAGCCCATGTTTGACTGATTATCCACCATGACCCCCAGTTTTTTTCAGTCACTGCTTCCCAGAATAGAGTCCCCCATCCTGTAAGTATGGCCTGCAGTCTTTGTTCCTCCATGAATATATTTACATATAGCTGTATTAAAACACGGATTATTTGCTTGTGCCCGGTTTATCAAGTGATCCAGATGATAGAATCATAGAAGATTAGGATTCGAAGGGACCTCAGGAGGTCATCTAGTCCCAAGCCCTGCTCAAAGCAGGACCAACACCAACTAAATCATCCCAGCCAGGGCTTTGTCAAGCCGGGCCTTAAAAACCTCTAAGGAAGGAGATTCCACCACCTCCCTAGGTAACCCATTCCAGTGCTTCACCACCCTCCTCGTGAAATAGTGTTTCCTAATATCCCAGCCTAGACTTCCCTCACTGCAATGTGAGACCATTGCTCCTTGTTCTGTCATCTGCCACCACTGAGAACAGCCGAGCTCCATCCTCTTTGGAACCCCCTTCAGGTAGTTGAAAGCAGCTATCAAATCCCCACCCCCCACCCCCTCTTCTCTTCTGCAGACTAAACAAGCCCAGTTCCCTCAGCCTCTCCTTGTATGTCATGTGCTCCAGCCCCCTGATCATTTTCGTTGCCCTCCGCTGGACTCTCTCCAATTTGTCCACCTCCCTTCTGTAGTGGGGGGCTCAAAACTGGGCACAGTACTCCAGATGTGGCCTCACCAGTGCTGAATAGAGGGGAATAATCACTTCCCTCGATCTGCTGGTAATGCTCCTACTAATGCAGCCCAATACACTGTTAGCCTTCTTGGCAACAAGGGCACTCTGCTGACTCATATCCAGCTTCTCGTCCACTGTAATCCCCCGGTCCTTTTCTGCAGAACTGCTGCTTAGCCCCGGCCTGTAGCAGTGCATGGGATTCTTCCATCTGAACAGATCGCTGTGAACCAGTGACCTGTCCTCTTCGTTATTTCTGACTCCCGCAATGCTTGTGTCAGCTGCAAACTTTATCAGGGATGGTTTTATGTTTTCTTCGAGATTATTGATAAAAATGTTCAATAGCATAGGGCCAAGAACTGATCCCATCGGAAACACACCCACACAGTGATGATTTCCCCATTTACTGCATTCAGTCTGTAAAGACAGCAAAGAGTCCTTTTGGCACATTAGAGACTAACAAATGTATTTGGGCATAAGCTTTTGTGGGCTAAAACCCACTTCATCAGATGCATGGGGTGGGAAGTGCATCTGATGAAGTGGGTTTTAGCCCACGAAAGCTTATGCCCTAATAAATTTATTAGTCTCTAAGGTGCCACAAGGACTCCTTGTTGTTTTTGCTGTTACAGACTAACACAGCTACCACTCTGAAGTCTGTAAAGAGTAAGGTGGGGGTGACTTGTGCCTCTCTGCCTTAAGGACTAGCCTGCTTTGTCTCTCTCTGTATTTGGTTCTTGTGTGGTGATCTGGATTTTAAACAATAAACTAGTGTTTATGTTTTTTTTTAATTTCTCTGCGTGTAGGCCATGAACATAACATGGCCTGGAAGTGAAAGGTTCATTACCAATCCTTAGAGTTATCCAGTCCCAACTAACCTTCACTTTTGAAGGCAACTCTCTCTCTCTCTCCCACCCCCTTTTCTTTTTAGGATGGCACAGGTACAATAACAGGCTCAGAGATGCAGTCTGTACACAAACATCAAGTCTCCTGTACCTTATCCCACCTCACCAAAGGATACATGCAGTGTGAACCCAGCTTTTATCGCACATTAGCAAGGTGTCAGCCTTTCTCCGTGTCTAATATTCATGTATCATCTCTCTCTCTCCATGTATAATTGGCGAGGCAGATGGGACAGCCTGCAGGCTGCTAGTGGGAGGGGAACGTGTTTTGTGTGTCGTCGGATTGGAATTGGAGAGGATTATGTACAAGCAAGGCAACAATCAAAAGAAAAAGAGTATCGCCAAGGTGATAAAAATCACGTGTTCAGATAACCCCTTGGCGCATCTCAGACCCTGGGCCCCAGTTCTCCCTCACCCCTGGAATATTCCAGCTGAAGGACTCACTCTTCGAATGAGGACTGGGGAAGGTGACAAAGGCTGCTCTAAATTCTCCGCCAGTGGCAGGCCCTGGCATGGGGTAGAGCAGCTTACTTGCTGGTTTAAACTAGAGTAAATGGTGGATTCTCTGTCACTTGATCTGAGGACGTCAGTCACTCTGCCAGAGGTGAGGGGTCTATTACAGGAGTGGGTGGACCAGGTTCTATGGCCTGCAATGTGCAGGAGGTCAGATTAGATCAGGATGGTCCCTTCAGGGCTTAAAGTCTATGAAGGAGAGTGGTGCTATGGTTGGTGCAGAGCCCCACGGGTCAGGACACCTGGGTCCCAGCTCCTGCAGCTGACTCACTGTATGACCTCGGACAAGCCATTTCACACCCTGTGTCAGTTTCCCCTAGGGATCACACAGGTGAAATATCGGGACGTGGGGGAGCAAAAAAAAAAAAAAGGAAAAAAACGGCCGCCAGAGCTCCACGCCCCGCCCCGCCCCCCTCCCACACCAGCATGCCTCCGCTCCGTCTCCACCTCCCCCCTCCCTCCGGCGCTTGCGCCACCATACAGCTGATCAGCGCAAGCTTGGGAGGGAGGGGGAGGAGGAGGAATGCGGCGTGCTTGGGGAAGAGGCGGGGCCAGGGCGGGGATTTGGGGAGGGATCCAATGGGGCAGTGAGGGAGCGGGGCTGGGGGCGCGGGGCCAGGGCGGGGATTTGGGGAGGGATCCAATGGGGGGAAGGAGGGGGCGGAGTCGGGGTGGGGCGGCACGAGCCCCCTCCGGGCTCCACTCCACCTGTGAGTGGAGGCAAAATATCGGGACAATTCGTGTCCCGACCAAAGGTAGGTCGGGACGGGGGACAAATAAGCAAATATCTGGACAGTCCCGATAAAATCTGGGGATCAGTGAAATGGGGATAATAGTCGTCTGCCTCGCAGAGGAGAGGGAGGTGCCGGGGGTGGGAGGTTAAGGTGAAATGAAGGTAAAGCGCTGAGATGCTCGACTGATACACTAGAAGGGCCAAATGTGATTTGCCTAGACTCCGTCTAATACCAGAACGAAAAGGAGTGACAACACTTTAGATACGTCTACACGGCGCATTTCTTTCAACTGCACGGGCACCCCTCCCCCCCACCGTTCAGCAAGGGACTATTCATCCAGCCTATCCCAGGGCCTGCTCCTGAGTGGCCTGATAGTCTCTCGGGCGCTGGGATGGAGAGAGCGAGAGTGCTGGGAGTCACAGCCGTACTCCGCAGGCTAAAGGTGCTCGCACTTGTCAATGTCAGCATATTTCCAGCACACGGGGAATCACTGGCGCAGTCTCTCCCTGTTTGTGATGCTTTCAGGCACCTCAATGATCTGATTTAACAGGCCATGGGATGTTGGCTTGAGCCCTGCTACGTCTACTCCAATTGGGGAACACGCTACAAGATGTGTAATGTATGCTGGGCGGGCCGAGGAATGCCAGTCGCATCTGCCCATCATCATCCATATTCAGAGCTCTGGACATTTGTGGCCAGCTGCCCTGTCTCTCCTGGCATTCATTCACATTGCCCTTGCTGGCTTTTTATTGTTTCTTGTGCAAGCCCCGGCACTTGTTGCTCCGTCCATCTCTTCATGTCCCGTTGACAGATTTTTTTGGTAAGCTGGATTTTCCTTTTCACGTGATGGTGTCTTGTGATGGCGGACCAACTCCGAAAAGCCAGGCCGGCTGGCTGAATTACTATTTAACAGAGCTCAGCCCGATCCTTACCGTAAAGCTACCGGCAATCCTAGAAATGACAGAGGAGGGTGCTTGGCCTCCGGGAAAGAGCTTTGACAAGAATTGACCCAAATGTAAACTTTGTTTTCTTTTGCTCTTTTAACGGGAAGGTCAAAGACTCCTCCAGGATCAGACACTGCATTTTCTGGAGGAGACTTGCCTCGGGCTGTGATTGTGTCCAAGCTAACCAGCTACGCTCAGGCCTGGTCTACACTAAATAATCGGGTCGACCAACCAACGTCGCTCAGAAAGGTGAAAAATCCACACACCCCTGAGCGATGTGGTTAAGCCAACCTCACTGCTAGTGTAGACAGTGCTAGGTCAATGGAAGGTTTCAGAGTAGCAGCCGTGTTAGTCTGTATCCGCAAAAAGAACAGGTCATGAGGTTGATGGATTTCCACTCCATACAGCTAAATGCAGTGCCTTGCATAATGACAGGTTTCAGAGTAGCAGCCGTGTTAGTCTCTAAGGTGCCACAAGTACTCCTGTTCTTTTTGAGGTCAATGGAAGAATTCCTCTGTCAATCTAGCTACCGCCTCTCGGAGCAGTGGCTTAACTACGCTGCCAGGAGAAACCTTCCTGTCTGCATTGGTAGCATCTACACTTCAAACACTTCAGTGGCACAGTGACATGACAGACCGAATTAAGTTGGTATAACTACATCGCTCCAGGGTGGGAGCAGTACTGACTGAAGTGCTGACAGCAGGAGAGTTTCTCCTACCGACCTAGCTACCACCTCTTGCGGAGGTGGAGTAACAAAGCCAACGGGAGAACTCTGTCCTATCTGCTTAGAATGTCTTCATTCAAGTTCTACAGCGCGCAGCTGCATAGATACATCGGTGCCGATGCAGCGTTTTAAGTGTAGACCCGCCCTGAGTCCGATATCCCATGCGGGAATTGGCTGTTTGTGGTTATTCAAGGTCCATCTGCGTCATCCATAAGACTGGGATTAAAGCTGGCGGAAGATTTTCCGATGGAACAGTTTTCTGTGGGAAAATGCTGATTGGACTGGATCTAAACTTTCTGTGGGAATGTCAATTCTGTCCGAATTCAGATGGAAAGCAGGCAGGCTGGGAGGCCAGCAGACAGATGGGCTGGCCTGGCTCCCCAGAAGCCCAGCTTCCGGCCCGGCATTCCCCCCCCCCAAACCAAATGTTTCAAACATTTCTGTTCTGTGCTAAATTTTGCATTTCCAATGTTTTGTTCTGATTTGAAACGAGAGAGATTTGGGAGATGCAGAAATTTCCACTGAATCGAAACTCCGGTTCCCTTGCCATTCATATGTCTTGTTTGTATTATGGCGGCATGTATGAACACGTGGCAAAGACAGTCCTGGCAGCAAAGAGCTTGCCATCCAAGTAATCAGTGGGGAGAAATCACGTGATCCTGTTCTTCCTTCCCCTGCAGTGTCAGAAACGGGGTTCTTCCGTCTCCAAGCCAGAGGCACGGATCTTCCCTTCCTTGTACCTTTGCAGTTCCATTGACGGGAGCAGCCTTAGACTATTGAGGTCAAAACATTGGGACAGGGACCAGCCTCTGAAGTCTGAAACGAAGTAGAGTTGATCACCCCACAGGCTGAATGGTTGGTTCCCAGGGGCCTTTATATGCTGGGATGTTCACCCCAGTCTCAGAGTCAGCAGGGAGCGCCACTGACACTTCACCCCGTAAGGGGTCCTCGTGAAAACCTTCCCTGCTATTAGTGGGGGAGGCCCTGCTTTGGGAATCCTGCTGCGGCTTAGGGGTGACGGTGGCTTAGGTGCCAGGCTGCTCTGTGGTGTCAGGACTGAGACCGGTGTCTAGGGCCTTTACCAGTGGGCGCGTAGGGAATTTAAGTCCCTACAGGGTTAAGCAGTAGATGAGCAGGGGCTGTAAGGATAAAATTTTGGATGTAGGCGCTTAAAGTGGGTGATAGGCACCTAAATCCCCTTGTGAACCTAGCCCTAGGTGCCTAAATACCATACAGAGGGTGAGTCCCAAGGCCAGAATTTTCAACAGTGCTCTGCTCCCATTGAGGTAGGGGTTTCAAATGAGCTCCCGCGCTAGGTGAGGAGCTTTTTGGGAAATCGATCTGGAATAGAGGAAGGATGCTCCAGTTCTTAGGGTTTGAGCCTGGGATGCAGAAGCCCTGGGCAAGTCCCATAGGCCCAGAACCTCAAAGGTGTTTAGGCTCCTAACTCCCCTGGATTTCAGTGGATGTTAGGAGTCTAAGTACTGTTGTGGATCGGGGCCTTAGCCTCTCTGGGTATGTCTACACTGCACATTAAGCCTGGGCTCTGACTCAAGTTTGAGCCCTAACCCCCCTTCTGTCCACACACAAATCAGTCTGGCTCGGGTCAGCAGGCTCTCGGGGGCCTGGGTCCTAGGACCCTGCTAGGGGGGTGGCTCAGAGCCTGAGTCCCGCTGCGACTCGGGTCCAAGCCCTGTCGTTTTGCAGTGTGGACACAGCTCAAGCTGCGGAGCTGAGTGTGTAACGCTGTATGGACGTGTTAGCACGGCCGTGAGACCCGGTCCCAGCCATTGCAATCCCAGGCTTAATGCAGTGTGGATGCTCAAGCTTAGGTGTGGAAATGTAGAGTCCACAAGCCCTGCTTACACCTCTCTGTACAAAAGGAATTTTCCCTCTTAGGCCTGGACTCCACTCAGTGTTTGTACCAGCATAATTGTGTCAGTTTTTTTTTTACCAATATAGTTATACCAGTACAACCCCAATGTGGATGCAGTTGCACTGGTATGAAGGTGTCTTATACTAGTATTGCTTGTTCCCCTTCCTCTATGGGAATAGTTCTGAGCACTTGTATACTGGTCTAACTGCATCCACATGGGGGAATTAGTTATATGGCTTTCCCTGCCCCCCAGCAGTTAAAGCCATGCATGGGTTTTGTGCATGGGTTTTGTACCGGTTTTAGCCCTATTGGTTTAGACCCTGATCTCATTTGATCCAATCACCACTGTAAGCTCCGCTGCTTAGAGCTGGATGGGACAATCTTTCCGGTTCCACATCAGGATGAGAGAGAGAGCGAGCGACCTTCCCCAGAATAGCCCCATAGCCTGGTGATAAGGGCTCTCACCTAGAAGTCCCGGGTCCAAGTCTCTCCAAATCAGGCAAAGCACTTGGGTTTCCTACATCCTACAGCCTTTAGGGTATTTGAAGGCAGGACTCTCTTTGCCTCTGAGACCGGGAACTCCATCCTGCACTCGAGAAACTTTCCCCTGTTTTCCTGCATCAACCCTTTCCTGCAAAAAGTTTCAGTTTTGACAAACTGGTATTTTCTGGTAGGGGAAAAAAAGTTTGGGGGGAGGGGTATTTTAATTCCCAACCACCTCAAGTATCATCATAAACACCCTTAAACCCATAGAAAGGCCCGCCCATTGAAAGGAGTATATTTTTCCCCCTACTCTAGGCAAGGCTTTCTTTCAAAGACCCTGATCCCACAATACCATGTAGTATTGCACATTCACAAAGCGCTGTTCACATTGATCCGATTGCAGGCTTGGATCCAAGGTCGGCCTGGGGTCTGGAAGAAGCTCTGCATGTTTGCGGTTTCTCGTTTTCTTTGTCTCTGGGATGCTGCTTTATTTATTTTTGCACAAATATGACTGCTTGTACAGGAGCATCCCTTCCCTCTCCAGAGCTGCCTATTTGCTGGTGGAGAATGAACGCAGCCCCTGTTAAAAGTTCATCTGTTTCCAAGTTGCTGAGAGAACAGAGGGGATTTTAATCACTTCTGCTAGCTCAGGGAATGCTAAGTTGAAAATAAATCACAGATCCTTAAACTAATTCCCATCCCAGCATTACAGATAGCTCCACAGATTAAATCTGAAAGAATTTTAAGTATCTCTGCAATTTTCCCCTCTTTATGCTCCCTGACTATTTCTGCAGTGACAAATGGTCTGGATAGTTTCACATGTGTGTTACAGGCAGTTTATCAGTTTCACTCGCAGGTTGTGGATGCTGCAGGGGACTACTTGTCTCCATTAGGAAGTTTTAAAAATAAAAATCATGGTGCCATTTCCCAGCTCCTTTGGCTTGGTAAAAGCTGGTTGTTTGTGTTTGTTTTTTAAAGGCAGCATGTTTCAAGCAAAAGGGAAAGACTTTTACCTGATCTGTTATCTAGGAAACTCACTGCCTCAAGCCATTAGTATAGCCTGTATCCTAGCAAGATGAAAAAAGGAACTAGCCTTTTATACTGAGCGGATTTAAAAAACAAACAAAAGGTACAGGGTATAAAACGCTCGTTCTTCATGAGGTGCTCCCGTAATACAAAGGCTACTCGGCGTCAGGATGCTGGACTGGGTGGTTTTGGTGTCTGACCCCAGTTGGTGATTGCTATGGTTACAAAACCTAAAGTGGGGTGGGTGTGGTGGGGGGGCAGATTGGACTAGATGGACATAAACCAAGAGGAATTATTGGGAATAGTTAGAAGCACGGCTAGAACGGCTCGTGTAGCCCCACAACAAAAGACTTGTAATGCCCCATGTCACCATCTGCAAGACAGTTCCTAAAACACCCCAACCCCCAGCCTGCTGATGCCTGTTTAAACACCAGCAGCGCCCAGCCAAGCAGTGGTTCGGCTCCGGCTTCATTCTCCGGTAAAAGATTCTGGGCTGGATTCTCCGTGCGCTTACCCTGGTGTACATCAGGAGTAACTCCAGGGAAGTCAATGGGGCTTCCCTCAGCATCAAGGGAGAGGCGGATCAGGCCCGTGGCTGAGGTGCAGCTGTGATTCCAAGTGGGCGCAGCAATGGCTTGGGTTTTTGGGCAGTGGCCACCTGGGATTTTGACGAAGGCTTTGATGCGACTGGACAGATTTGTCTCTCTGGGCAGAGAGAGCTCCATTGGTTGCAGTGGGATCCAGCTGTGAGTGTCCCAGCCCAGGATTGGGGCCTCACTGATCCATTTAGGGTGAAATCTCCCCTTGCACTGGATTAAGAAGGGGGCTGCAGGGGTCCCACCCCCATTGACTCCCAGGAAGTCAGGGGTAGCAGGGGAGTCCCCCACCACACAGCTTAGAAGCACTGAGAGCTATGCAGCTCCGCATATCCCCTGTACTTCAACCTCCATGAGAACTTAATGCAGGGGAAGTGAACATGTGTCCTAGGAAAATGGTGCATTTCCCTAGGGCAGGCAGGTCCCTAGAGCCTTCTTTTATTGAGGTAAATGTTTGCAATTAACTAGTTGCATTAATATGGTTCCTGAGCAGCATGGAGTCCAGGGCATCAAAGCTCTTCTTTCTAGCCACAGCATCAAACAGCTCCCCTGCTCAAAGAGCATCCGCGATGGCTCTAAAGCAAGAGAGTCACCTTCCGAGAGTATAGAGGGAAGTGGCATGCGACAAACCTTTTGCAAATGCCACTTAAACCATCAGAGAGGAAGCGGGGAGGGAGGGAAGGCTTGAGAATCTATTATGGTGATATAGCCGGGATTCTGGGTCTTAGACAAGCGCTCTTCCTTTGAATTGGCAAAGGTTTTCTACTCACCCTGCAGCTGTGCACAGAGGAAGCATCCCGTAACGAGATGCAGGGCCAAAGCTGGGAGTTTGCTGCATTTCGCTCATGTGCACTCCCCATAAGATAGGGGAGGGTGAAGGGAAAATGACCCTGGAGGGTGGGAGAAGATTTTTAAGCTATAAGCAGGTGGTAGTAAGATATCAGCCTCATTAATGACTGGGGTGGGTGGGCAGAGCCTACTGAAGCAATGGATGGCCATGCCCCTTCAGGTGAGGGGTCACAGAACCAAGACATCAGCTGAGCACAGGGGACAAAAGATGAACAGAGTGCGGGGGGGGGGAAAGGTCACAGGGTCAAAAGGTGGGATCCAAAAGGGGACACTAAGCAGAGAACCCCGGACAGAGCCCACCGCTCCATGGCGAAGTCCACCCAGCCTGGGCAAGCTTCCCTCAGACCTGACTAGACTAAAGCTCTCTCTGGATGAGAAGGGAAGTTGAGGGGCCATGGCCCACTCTATCCTTTGCCTCTGTGCTGACACTGATGATAAGGGGGCTGGTTGGTGCAAGTTACAGTGGTAGCTATTGTGCTGTGGGTATCTGTTCGCTGGTACCGACCGACCCATATCCCCAGACGTCAGCGCTGGGCCCAGCTGGGGCACCATCCAGCCCAAGAAGCTAAGATGGTTTCCCACGCACTGGGTTAGAACTCACATCACCGCAGGGGAAGGGTCAGCATCATTAGCTCCATTTTACAGATCAGGGAAACCGAGGCACTAAGCGAGGACGTGACTTGCTCCGGGTCACATGATCTGGGAACAGAACCCAGGCATCCTGTCCTTTAGCTACAAGTCTGTCCTGCTCAAATTAGGTCACTGTCCATCTGGGCTGGATTTGAACTAGTGACCTAGAGGCGAAAGGAGACCAGGCAGTTTCTCCTTTTCAAAGGTGGTCTTATTTAATAACTGCTTGTAATTCTGCTAGAGCAGGTCAAAACGCAGATTTCCCATTCCGGGCAAATTCTGACACTTTGCCAAAGGGATCCTCCCCCCCCCCCCAGATTTGGAACGAAAGGGACAAATTTTGGAAATTTCCCATGGAAAGGAAATTCCCACATTGTTTGTTTGGGAAAAATCAGAATGTTTGTGTTCNTGTTTGTGTTCTTCCCCCCGCCCTGCCAAATGAAGCAGCTGGTTCCAGGGGTGTCTCCCCGCCTTATCCCTGGATGACTCCCAGGACATCAGGGGTAGCCTGGGGTGTCCTCCACCACAGAGCTTGGAAGCCCTGAGAGTTCTCCAACGCCTTATCTAGTCAGACCTATGCATGCTACGGTGCTTTCCGTTTAAGCACTTCATAGACATTAGCTATTCCTCAGCTGTAGACACGTGTAAATATTATTTATCACTGTTTCTCAGATGGGAAAAGACGTGTAGAGATTTGCCCATGATTTCTAGACTGCTGCTTAAGCCAAGGGATCATGCCGCTTCCCCAAAAGAAGCTCTCCAGACAGCACTTCGAGGGAGATATCTTGTGAGACTCAAGACAGAGGCTGTTCAGAGCGGCCCAGGCTAGATAAGGAACGTGGAGCCTCAGGCTTGCCCTGCGTGAGGTCCTGGGAAGGCTCCAGAGTCAGAACTGAGGTTAGGGTTTGGCCCGTTCTCCTCGCCAGCATCCATGAGAACCGCCTGGGGGTGTCAAGAGGTCCCTGCCCCCTCGCCAGCCACCTTTCAGCATCTAGCAAGAGGAAGCCCCTGGCAGCACGTAGGAGCTGTGGAGGCTGCAGCAAAACACTCGTCTCTGAGAGCAAAACATCTTATTATCAGCTATGGAGAACTGCCTATTATTATTACTCCGCCGTACATCTGTCAGCATCTCGCTGTCGCAGCTCTTCCCGCGCCCAGGCAGTGAAGGCGAACAGTTTGCTGACGGCAAGCTGGTAACCCTCTTGCTGCTGGACAAAACCGTGCCTGGGATTCCAGAAGAAAGGGCCTGATCCGCTGCTGGCCTACACCTTATGCAGGGGTCATTGACACCCGTTCAATGTGCATTGCAGGCACTCGGCTCCTACCGGCCTGTGAGTGGCTGGGCTGGTGCAGCTGTGTTTTATACCCAATTCGCACCGGTCTGGCCCAGTGTGCACAAGAATGGGGAATCAGGGTGACGGATCCGTTCCCATCCTCTGCCCCTGTATGTCACTCCGGCAGCATACAGAGGCAAGAACTCTGCTCCAAGGGCCAACTGCCCCCTGGCACGGGCACAACATGAGGGTGACATTAGTAGTCCTAGGCTGACCCCCTCACAAGCGATGGTGCATGAGGGACAGGAAGGAAAGGGGCTGTAGACAGGAAGGGCAGCTCAGTGGAACTGGGGAGCCTGGGTTCTGCCACAGACTCCTTGTTTATCCTTGATCAAGTCCCTTAGTCTTTCTGGGCCTCGCTTCCCTGTCTGTACAAAGGGACTAATAGCACTGCCCTGCCTCCCAGGCCTGGGTGAGGATAAATACATTACAGCCTGTGAGCGATTCCAGTGGTACGGTGCCACAGATAGAGCTGGAGAGCCTGGCTCACAGAGCAGCCCTTGAGAGGCTGCCACGTAGTAGAACCCCCCCTGGGGTTGCTCTAATTTATGCCAGGGGCATTTTGGCTCCCAGAACAGTCTGGAATCCCAAGAATGCAAAGGCAGCTTAAAGCCACCTTTGCCCTTCGCTCCCTTGGGCTGCACTTTCCGTGCAAAAGAAGCACAGCCTAAGTCTTTCGTCCAATCTCTCTCTTGCCCCACATCTCTGCAGCAGCCCGGGGACTCTGTCTGGAGCCCTTAGCACACCTGCTTTGCCCTGACAGAGGTGAAGAAACTAAACCCAGAGAGGCAAATTCTGTTCTCACCTATGCCAGTACACGGCTGGGTTAGCTCCGGTGATGCTGATAGAGTGGTGGGAAGGAGAACAGTCCGGGAATGAGCAGCCCCACAGAGGTGCCTTCAGTAACTGGTGTCACTCTGTTGCTAATGGGAGCTGGGTGTGGTAAAAAGGAAGCCTACCTCTGAATGATTGAGTTCTGGGTCTACACCTTGCTACATTGCTCTGGGGTCTGAAAAATTCACCCTCTTGAGAGACACAGTAAAGCCAAGCTAAGCCGTGGCGTAGACGCTGCTGGGCTGGCGGAAGAATTTTTCCATCTTCCTCTTGAGGGGGGCAAGAGCAAGTGTCTACGCCACACCGGTGTAGCTGCCGCTGTAGCCTCTGTAGTGTAGACATCCCCTAAGGCAGGGGTGGCCAACCTGAGCCTGAGAAGGAGCCAGAATGTACCAGTGTACATTGCCGAAGAGCCACAGTAATACATCAGCACAGACGCCGACTCCGTGGGTGCTCACAGAGCACCCACGGAAAAATATTGGTGGGTGCTCAGCACCCACCGGCAGCTCCCCGTAGCCACACCCCATCCCCTTGTTCCAGCTCGCCTCCGCCTCCTCCACGAGCGCACTGCTGCGTCCTGCTTCTCCCCTCTCCCTCCCAGGGCTTGCATCGCGAAACAGCTGATTTACGGGGCAGGGAGGGAGGGGGGAAGAGGGGGAATGCGGCGTGCTGGGGGAAGAGGCGGGGCCGGGGCGGGGATTTGGGGAAGGGATCCAATAGGGGCAGGGAGGAGGCGGAGTGTGACAGGAGGAGAGGAGCAGAAAGACCTCATTCTCAGATGGTACTTTTCACCGGTAGGTCTCCAAGCATTTTACAAAAGAGATCAATATTTTACAGATGGGGAAACTGAGGCACAGAACAGTGCAGTGACCTGCCCAAGGTTACCCACTAGGCTAACAGCGGACCCAGGAATTCAAGCCCCTTCCCATTCCCTTCCCCAAGTCTCCCACTGCCTGCCGCTGCCTGGTGAGTCCCTCCACTCCACCCCCTCCCTTCAGAGGTGCTCGCTGCATCCCTCCTGACCCCAGCACCCCCTCAGGGGAGGGGGTGGAGGAGAGGAGCGATGCGGGGAGCATAAGCGGTGGGGGTCTCGTGGGGGAGGGGAGAGGAGAGGAGGGACACAGTGAGCAGCGGCTGGGGGTGTGTGTGAGCAGGGCAGGGGCGGGGCCTGGGGTGGAGTTGTGGCCATGGGCGGTAGAGGCAGGACAGGAAGCTGGGCTCCCCCAGGGGAAGCTTCACCCACCGCCCATGGTTGGTGGCCTGTGCTATACAGGCGGTCAGACTAATCTAGTGGTCTCTTCTGGCCTGAACTCCATGACTCTGAGGCTCAGAAACAGAAGTGGGGGCGGGGCGGGAAATTGCAAATGTGTTGTTATTTAAAACCCAATGGTTTTTAAGCCAGGCTCAGGATTTTTCAGGCCGGGTGTGTGACTGTTGAACACTCGCGTTGGCCATACCGCGCTTTTGCCAGTTGAGCTTCTGGCGGAACCAGTCAGGCCAGCTCCAAACGTCCAAAAATCATGAGTTGGGTCCCCGAAATCCTGAGATTGGCTTACGAGGCGTGCGATTTTCTATAACAGTGAATGTTGCATTTTATTTTTTGACTTCTGGTTTCTGAGCCATTTCCAGATTTTTAGCCACAGCCACAAGGGTGAGAAACTTACCAGCTCCCCTGCCCCCCCAAGCTGGGATTCTCACTTAATCACAGGGTTCCAGCAGCTGGAGATTTAAGAACCCCCCAAATTAGCACAATTTAATTACCCTGGCAGAGAAAGTGGGATTTAAATCACAGGAGGAAATATGGCTATAGGATGGTTTGGCAAAGCCAGATCTATTGGGTGAGGTTTGTCCTGCCCTGCAAGGGTCTTCAGACTGAATCTAGTGCGGATGGAAAGAGCATATTCAGCTGCAGCTAGCCAGCCTTGATCGCATTGCCAGTGGCAGAGATACCACATCCCCAGAGAATTGATAAGGGAAGCAAAGGGACACAAGGAGAAATCTTTGGTGGGCAGAGTTAAGGACAATAAGGATTTTTTTTTAAAGTACATTGGGAAGAGAAAAATCCTGACAATGGTATTGGTCCATTACTGGATGGAAATGGTAGAATTATCAATGATAATTCAGAAAAGGTGATTGGCGGACAAGACCAATTTCAGTCAGGCTGTTTGATATTTAGCCTCTCATCCTCCCAGCTCCCTGGGAGACCTGAAATAAAGCATGTCATTTAAGGAACCACAGAATGGAATTGTGTGTGTGTGTGCGCTTTGAGGATAGGCTTGTATTTGGTGGGGGAGGGAGACACAGAAAGCCATGTCCTCACGTTCATGGCTCAGTGCTATGAGCCCATAACGCTCACAAGTCTTGCAGGGTCAGACCTGCGAGGAAACAGTGCTGGGGGGGTGAGGTTGGCAAGAGACACTCATCCTTCTCGTTCAGTCTGCCCGACCCCAGGGGAGCTGTGGCGCAGGAGTGGCAAGAGTGGCTCAGTAGGGGGCGCTGGCCCCGCTGAATGCTGATCCCTCCAATGTCCCAGCGTGGAACTAGGGGGTGCTGTCGTGCAGAGAAGAAGGGGGTGGCTCAGTAGGGGGTAATCTTCTCCTTTAGTACGTGCTGACCCCACTGCCTCAGCACGGCGCTAGGAGGCGCTGTGCTGATGGAGGGGCTGTATTTTAAATGAGATTGCAAATGAAAGCTCTTTAAAAAGGCTGTGGGGACATTTGTCAGGGTGTCAGTCCAGCCATGTCTGGGCCAAATTCCCAGCTATGCACTTAGTGTCTTCCTAGCTAGAATACCCCCTGCTGAACAATTAGTTCATTGCTTCCTGTCCTAAGCTGTCATGTAGCGTTGCTGTGCTAATTAAAACAGTTGCTACTTTCTGTCCCAGAGGTGATTTTGTGAGGTCCAAGCTAATTTATTAATTAAATAGAATGCTGTAAGTAGTACAGTCTCTCTCATCTGTGTTAAACTGACGTACTGCTGCCCTCTGCTGGAGGGAATCAAAACTGCTCATCTGTGTGTCGTGGGCCCCATATGGCTATGGGCTTGTGGTGATTCTCCGTTAGCTCAAGTGGATGGAGCCTGTGATGTTGTAGCAGGAGGGTCTGTGTTGCATCCCTTCTCTCTCCATGTGTTTGGGGAGATATGCAGTGTAGGGATGCTTTGTTACTGTATTGTGCTTTTGTGCAAAAACACTACAGCTAGAAACCACATAATGGCCTGTCTCGGAGACAGCAGGCAAGAGATCTCTCAGGGGTTCATTCCAGGTGAGAGATCCCTGACACAGTGCTGTCAGGCCCAGGCGTTCAGCAGACACGAGTCAGACCTCAGCAATCACGAGACTGGCTTAAAAATCGTGAGGGGTTTTTTTTTGTAAAGGTGGGCTTGTTGTATTCCTCGCCTGGTTTCTGAGCAGTACTGTCGCCCTCAGGTCTCATTTTCTCTGCAACCACAAGGGCTTGAAATTGTCTTTAAAAAAAAAAAAAAAAAGCAAGCTGAGATTCTCACGTGACTCCGGGACCTGAGGCTTTAAGAAAAAGATCAACTCCTGTGAGACTTGCAATAAAAACCTTCCCTGAGAGTAAAACCTTCCCAATGCTAATAGTAGTTGAGACTTCCCCATGGGAACAGGAGGGAGATCTCCATCTGTATAAGCAGAGAGCTGTTGTTGCATAAGATTGGGTGCTGTATGTTTCACTTTCTTAACCCCTCCATGCGGGGGACTGAGGGTGTGTCTACCCTGCATTGTAAACTCAGGTCTGTGGACTCTGTGTTTCTGATCCTGCACTTGAGCGTCCACACTGCATTGTAACCCAGGGTTTACAATTGCTGGACCCGGGTCTCAGCTGAGCTAATGTGTCCATACTGCACTACGCAACTCTTCTGACTCAGGTTTGCGGCTTGAGCTGCGTCCACATTGCAAAACGACAGGGCTTGGACCCGAACCACATTGGGACTTGGACTCTGACTCACCCCTCTAGCAGAGTCCTAGGATCTGGGCCCTAAGTGCTTGCTGATCTGAGTCAGTCTGGTTTGTGTGTGGACGGAAGTGGGTCTTGGGCTCAAACCTGAGTCAGAGCCTGGGTTTAGTGTGCAGTGTAGATGTACATTGAGTGACTTGCTTGATGCTGTGGAGCGGGGCTTGTCAGTGATGGGCAGCAAATATTTTAAGAAGGGACTTCTGCAAAAGTTTTCCCCCTTAGCCCGTGAGTGCCAGGATTTCATGTGCCTCCAGGTTGAAATTCCATCCCCCTCCCCTGGTGGAGGGCCAGCACGCACTGCTTTGAGGCCCACTGAAGTCTTACCTTGCAGCGTGTGTGTTCCCAACCCCTCAGTGCCTCACCCACAGAGGATCCGAGTTTGCTGCCCTGAGGGGCCCTGATCCTGCAAAACGCTGAAGCCCATGCGCTGACTGCGTGCAGAATTAAGCAGAGGCACGTGCGTTAGCAGGATCGGCCCTCAGCCCAAGCTGCAGCGGCTCCTGCTTTTAATTCTGAAGGTCCCTGGTCTGACCCAGATGAGCTTTGTTACATCTGTCCCATTCGAGCCTTATTTTGAGGGCTTTGGTGGCTTTCTGCACAAGGGTAGATTTTTGGCTCGTAATCATGGGCCAGAGCATCAGGCATCAGTGATTGCAGCCGGGAGGATTTTGCACTTATCCATGGCCTGTTGTTGCTTGTCTTTTCCAGCGGGCTCCGAAGCCCTCACTGGAGGCTGCCTGGGTTACGCTACAATAGCACCCAACTGAAATCAGGGGCCCATTGTGCGAGGCACTGCACAGACACACAGTGAGAGACAGGCCCTGCCCCCAAAGAGTTTACGGTAAATAGACAAAGGCGGTGGGGGGCGGGGGGAAACCGAGTCACGGAGCGGGGAAGTGACTAGACTTGCCCAAGGCCACACAATCATGCTGCCCCTCTTTTTCCAATTGCCAGCCCACTTGACCCTGCTGCTGGGCGTCGAGTGGATTTTCCTTTTCATCGCCGCGTCCGCCCCAGCGTGGTGGGGATGATTCAGTGCTGCCCACGTGGCTGGCTGGCTCTTGTGTCGCACGGCTCGTGTCTCTCCTGTCCTTTCAGCCCTTCGCTTCACAAAGGCTCTGAGTGCTGCACTGCCCCGGTGCTGGAACAATCTGCTCTTCACCGGGGAGCAATGGGGGAGAGCGGGCGAGGCGGGGGAATTAATGTGGAAAGAGCATCTAGAGCAGATGTGTGTCGGCATCCGTTCAGCCAGCACTCTTCTTTCCAGGCTCCAACGGCTGCGGGAGCTCACAGAGGATCCTTGTCTTGCAGGGGAGGGAGCCCAGGGCCAGGGAGGGGTCCAGGGCCTTCTCAGCCCAGCCATAGTGACTGGAGGGTAGAAAGCACAAGGTTACATCAGGCCCCGGCTAGCCCTGTGTTTGTCTGCAGCAGCTGCTTCAGAACAAAGGGCAATTGGAGGGCTGCCCAGGGTCCTTGCACTGGGATCTTTGAATCACCCTGTGGCACCTTCTCTGGTGGGGGAGGGAGGGTTGAAGGCCAGAGGAGAGTTGAGCCAAGCCCCACGGATAGAAGCTTCCCCTCCCTTTGCACTTACTGTATGGAAAAGCTCCTTTCACCTGAAGGGCTTTGCAAGGGTGGGCTGGCAGCATGGTTGTTTTTCAGAGGGGGAAACTGAGGCACAGACTTGCCCAAGGTTGCAGGGCATGCCGATGGCAGAGCTGGGAATGGAACCCAGGCGTCCTGTCTCCCAGCCTCCTGCCTGAGCCATTAAATCACATGACTCTTGTACAACAGGGAACAGAACCCAGGAATCCTGACCCTCCTGCTCTAACCACTAGACCCCACTGCTCTCCCGGGCTGGGAACAGAACCCAGGAGATCAGACTCCCCTGCTCTAACCACTGGACCTCTCTCCTTTCTCAGGGTTGGGACTATGTCCCCAGAGACCAGTCGCCTAGCCCCTGCTCTAACCACTGAACATTGCTGTCTTCCTAGCTCTTCTAAGCCATCAGCCAGTCACACAATAAAGCCCTTGTCATTTACAATGCACTAAGTAGCTGGTTTTCCAAACATCGTCCCTCCCTCCCTATCAGCCTTCCCTCCCGCCTGCTTCTCTCTCTTCAAAGTAAATAAGTCAAACTGCTGCTTTATTTTTTGAAAGACAACTATTAAGGGATAAAAAGCTCCCAACTGCACTTAAACGAAAGCATTTCAACTCCAGCCCACAAGATGGTTAAAACATCAAGCTTTGTGAGTCAGGTGGTAAATTGCTACCTTAATTCGACGGCTTTTTGCTCCTGAATCGGAACCAGATACAATTAAAGAGACTCATGACTGCTCCAATTTTGTTTGTTAACACTCTCTTGTCTTTCTCTGGAGTTTCAATTTTGCAAACTATTTCGGTGACTTCCCAATTTGGCCTTTCTCTGGAGTGGAATTAAAAAAAATAAATAAATAAAAATCAGCTGTGCTGCAATACGCCATTTGCTTCAAATGAAATCATTAAAAAAATGGACTTTAATGCTTCAACTGATGTGTCTTCTAATCCTGCTTGAATTAAGCAGAGCACTTCCTATCCCCAGTTATGTCTGCTGCCCGTCTCTGCTCCATTCCCTTCTCATTTCCCTGCCCTTGTGTCAATTTGCTTAAAAAGCCTCCTACAATTTGGGCATCTGTTACGCAGCCAACAGGGGGCAGAGTTTTCTCGTGGCTTAGAGCAGGGTGCTGATTGGAGCCAGGCAGTGCTGAGTTTGTAATGAAACAGGTGCTAGGGCTCAACCAATTTTTTTTGCTTTCATAAGGCAAGCCCAGAGGTGCTGGGGCTTTGAACCGTGAAGCCGAGAGGTGCCAGGATACCTGGGTTCTTTTGCCTGTTCTGCAGCTCACTTGCAGTGTAAGAACATACATGAGAACAGAAAGGAGGGAACGAACAGAACTGGGCAATTTATCAAGCGATCCATCCGCTGTGATCCAGTGCCAGTTTCCGGCTGTCAGAGGCCTTGATCTTTGGCTCACCCACACCTAAATATTTTTGAGGATATGGGCCTCAGAGCCCAGTTAGCATCAGGAGTGTGGTTTCTAGTGCTTGGAGCAGTGGACTGGGTGAGAGCCAGGACAGCTGGATTCTACCCTTGACTGCGCCACTTGCTTGTTGCCAGACCCTGGGTGAGTCAAACCCACGTTTTCGAAAGCCCCCTCTAATTTTGGGTGCCTTCATTTTGGGAGTCCTAATTTGAGCCAACCGGGGCCTAAACTGCAGAGCTGCTAAGCAACTACCTCTGCCATTGAGTTCATTGGCTGCTTAATTAGGTGCCTAACGATGGATCTGGCACCTTGAGCACCCAAAATCTGAGACATCTATTGGAGGCACTTTGGTGATCTCTCCACCTGGTAAACTGGGACAAAACAGCTCTTTCTTGGGGGGGAGGGGCTGAGGTTTGCCAAAAGCGCAAATAGCCTGTAATGAAATCACAGATCGTTAGAGGCCAAGATTCTGGATGCCACCAGGCTGTTGGGGTTTTTGCGGGGTGCGTGGAGCCTGCTTTCCCTAGGGCTGGTGCTTGGCAATTTCTGAACATTAAAGTGTCTGAGGTTGGCCCCCCAAAATCACAAGCCTCTTTTGAAAATCTTGCATTCTAATGTCAATGACAAAATTCTAGAGGCCGAGTGTGTGCAATATACCAGCCCTGCAAAATCCCTTCTGTCCGGCAAGGTGAATGCTATCGCAAGGGTGGGCAAATGTACTGAGTCACATGGGACAATCTTCGGAAGTTCACGAGCCGGGGCTCGGGGCTTCAGCCCTGCAGGAGGCACCTGCTGGGGCTGAAGCTCTGAGCCACAACTAGGTGTACCCCAAGCCCCCCCCCCCTCCACTGGGAAGAAGCCAGAAGTGATGCGTGGGGTGGCACGTTTTTGCCAGGGTTTGCTGGCCCTGCTCCGTCACATAGTGCCACCAGGCCCTTTCCCTGCCTGGCAGCTGCTGGAGCCAGTGGCCCTTCACAGCAGCTTCACTGCTGCTAATACTTGGGAGTTGTAGGGTGAGGCCCCTGAGGGTAAAGGTGGGGGGCATGCCTGGGTGTGTGTGACTCAGGCTGTTGGGGGGGGGGGGGGGGGGTTTGAATCTTTAAATGGTGACACACACACCCCCGCAGGCACCAGTCATCTCTGGCAGAAGCCCCTAGCCCCACCACCCTGCTGCAGGGCAGAAGCCCCGAGCTTCCTCCCTCCCCCCGTCTGGTAGGCAGAGAGTGCGGGAGGGGTGAGCCTCACTTTAATGGTAAGAGCCGCAGTTTGGCTACCCCTGCGAGATAGCAACCCTGATCTGCTATTTAAAAACCAAGGACACTGCCTTCTAGTATGAAAAGTGTCAGGTTTGTATAAGAGAAGCGTGAAATTCACCACTGGGCAGAAGGCCAGCGTGAAATCTAGGCACCCCTTCAACCCTGGTGCACAAAGGTTTGCATATGGGCCAGATTAGCATCTCGCTGACCCCCGGGTAAATCCAGAGTTAACTCCATTGATGTCAGTGACGTTACTCTGGATTTCCACCGGCATATGTGAGATCAGAATCGGGGCCTGGATGGACGTTTGTCTTTGGATTCTCCAAGCTCTTGAGCAGATTTTATTTACTTTTAAAGGCCCGTGAGTGGTTTATACTCTAGGCATCTATCACATCTCCAGAGTCCTGTCAGGACCATTCTTTATCCTTCCAGAGAGGGATCGAAGGCAGAGTCGCCGCTCCAGGAGCTTCAAAAGCTCTTGTCGCTCATTGATTCTTGGGGTTATTATTGGAGGGAACATGCGGTCGATGGCTACTATTTTGGAGTTGTTTTTCCCTGCCATGTTGAGTGGGTTCTCTCTCCTTTCCGATCTATTGAGCAGCAGTAGCTAGGAGAAGGCAAAGCAGAGTGCATTTAGTTTTGTGGTGGTGGATGTAGGGAGGTGAGATTCATAGATTTAATTCACAGGTTTTAAGGCTAGAAGGGACCTCCTGCATATCACAGGCTGGAGCATTTCAGCCTGTTGCCCCTGGACTGAGCCCCGTGACCTGTGTCTGAATCAAGTCTAGCTTCCAGAAAGCCAGCCACCCTTCATGTAAAAACACAGATGGAGAATCCACCACTCTGGCGGCGCTACCGGCTAATCGCCCTCACTGTTAAAAATCGGCATCTTACTTGTCATTTGAAGTTGGCTGGCTTCAACTTCCAGCTGTTGGTTCTTGTTCTGCCTTTCCCTGCTAGGTGAAGATCCTTCTGTGAGAGCCAGTTATAAGGTTATTCAGAACATTTGCCTCCCATCCAAGGATCTGCGGGTGATTAACAAATATTAGTTAATTCCGCCTCACAGCCCATCCAACCCATCTGGTGTGACCTGGATTCAATTCCTGACTCTGCCACTGGCCGCAAGTCATGCTCTGTGACTCAGTTTCCCCATCTATAAAATGATATTGCTTTGTAAAGCTCTTTGAGATCCACTGATGACCAGTATTAGATAGGAGCTAAGTGGTATTATTAACACCTCTCTCATGAGCTAGTGAATATCATCGGATGAGACCAATCTTACATAGCTCCTGTCCCTGTATCATTTGAACACCTCACCATCTTTAATGTATTTATCCTCTCAACACCTCTGTGAGCTAGGGCTGTGTTGTTATCCCCATTGTACAGATGGGGAACTGAGGTCACAAAGGGACTCTATAGCAGCCTCGTGTGCTAACCACTGGATCACATCTCCTGGGGAAGCTGAGACCCAGAAAGGTGAGCTCAAGGTCGTTTAGTGAGTTTTAGTATAACCCGGGATGGAACAAAGAAGGTATCGCCTTTCAAACTCTGCCCATAATCCCAGGCCACACCCACAATCCCAAACTAGATGGGTGTTTTTGCAAAAACTGACCAGTGCTGAAATGATTAACATTGTTGCTATTTAAAATTTCATCAAACGGCTTCAGAATTGAAAGGGACCCACACAGGACAATAAAACTGTGGTTTTACGATGCTTAAAGAAGACCTAAAAGGTGTTTTAAAAATAATAGTAATTGGCTTTTCTTTCAACATCAGAAAATCATATTTTATCCCCTTTCTTGGAAGGATCTCTGGGCAGCTGGGTTTGACATCAAAACCAGAATTTGGGAGGGAAAGGTGGGGTATTTTTTGAGGTTCAATCAAGCTTATTAGAACTTTGTCTTTTGGGTAAGCATTATTTAACTCAAATGCTTGATAAACAGTGAGGAGGAAAGATCTCTTGGTGAAAAATTTGCCAGCCCAACTGCTTGAATGGAGGGCTGAGAAAGATTTCTCTCTGGCAAAAATAGAGACGATGGAACTTTGCTATTTCTTGAAGGTCAAACAAAAGCAAGCAGGACGATTGTAAACTCTTTGGAGCAGAGGCTGTCTTTGCATTACAAGTGTGTACAGTGCCTAGCATGGTGCGGCCCCAATCCTGACTGGTTCCTCAAAGTGCTACAGTGATAGAAACGAATAATCAACTATCTCAGGCCTGGGACAAAATAGGGCAGAAGCCCAATGTTCTTTTCCTGGAACAGGTCTCCTTTAGCTGAGAGAATACCTTGCAAACAGCCACTGAGCGCTACAAACAGGAAAAAGGAAATGTCCTTGTCTCGGAGAAACCGCTCACCTGGAACCAACACCTGAGTTCTCAGCCCAGGTATTATAGAGAGGTTTGGGCTTTCATTCAATCAAGTCCAGCGAGGCCTTTTAATGATCGGATTAGCGCTTTCCTATTTTCTGAGTCAGTAGCTCGAGAGCTCCAGGCCAGCACCTAGATCCAGAAATTAACAAAATTGGAAGAGGCTGTGCCTCTCTGAACTAATTAATATCTAGCACTCCAGCGAGCACACCTCTGGGATTGTCTGGGCGCCGTGACGGTGCTCCCTAGACCGCAGCTCCTGGAGATGGAGTGGGGAGCTACACCTGGGAGTGCCCCCAACTCCCTGTGCACACTTCTTTCCTGAGTCACACCATTGGGGCTTTGCTGAAGGCTTCTGGAAATGGGGCCGTTAAGTAGAGCGCATCGGGATCCCCGCCCCCGAAAATGCGCAACAAAAATGAATATTTTTTCATTTTCCTCTAATTTTTTTAAATGTTTCAAGATCTTGTCCAAAAAAGCCCCTCCCCCAATTCTTAGCTTAAACCCCAGAACATTTAGATGACCCCTCCCCGCCACCAAATTTGACAAAATCATTTTCCATAAAAATTTCCAGTTTGTCCAAAAAGCCACATTCCATCATGGTGAAAACCGTTTGGACAGGACATTTTCAACCAGTTCTGCCGTTAGCCTCTCCGTGCCTCGGTTTCCCTGGTGTAAAAACCCAGGTCAGGTTTGCGAGACTCATCTACTGATTCTTTGTAAAGTGCTTTGAAGACTTGGGAGGGAAGGAGCCGTGTCATTTTCCAACTGGGAGGCTGAACGGATGACATTCATTGGGAAAAAATTAACTGAGGAGTGACGAGGATGGAATTAGTAAGACAGACATCCGCATGGACGTTGTGGAGAGGAGCGGCTTAGCGCCAGGAGCCTGGGGACCGAACGGTCAGATCAGACTTGCAGAGGGCAACGCTGCACTCAAGAACTGATTGTGCCCTGGAGAAACGCATCGGAATGCTTGAGAATTGGAGCAAAGGGGACACTCCCAGCCTGAACGCGGGGCTCTGACCCGGAGGATTGCAAAATTGCTGGAAATGGATGCCCTGTGAAGGATCTTCCTGAATTACCCACAGAGAGGGAGTGTCATGAGGGCAGGAAAGAGAGAGAGAGTCGTGGGGTGACGCTGTGATTGTCACCTGCGGAAAGAAAGCTCTGAAAGAAGCGGGGAATGGAGAGAAGGAAGGGGAGAGAATGAGAGAAGAAAAAGAAAGAGAGAGACACACAGCACTTGCCTTTGGACATTCAGTTCCCTTCATGCGAGGACCAAGGCCTCCTTGTTAAACACCGACCTGCCAGTGTAACTAACCCCAGTGCAGCCAGTGAGGGGCACCCCAGGGAGTTGGTCTGGGGGGTGACCAAGGGCTTGTCTACACAGAGACTTAGTGTGCAGTAAGCTGAGGTGGAAAAGGGCCTTTGACGTACAGCTCCGAGCGCGCTACCGAACAGTCACTGCACCATAGCAGGGTCCGCTGAAGTGGCTGCTTGGCCAGGCAGGGCTTGTCCCGCTCACCCCCTCAGCCGGCTGGGGTGGGAGTGGCTATGGAGGCAGCACGTTCAGTCCTCTAATGGGAAGGAGCATCTCCCATCTCATCCCAATGTCCCCCTCTCCTAACGATGCTCTGAGTGGTACTGATGCGCTGGGCCTAGCACTTGGGTATGAGCCAGACAGAGGAAAGACTCCATTTGACTTCAGTAGCCTGTGAACCGGGCAGCGGGCAGGCCACTCCGGTGAGGAGCCTGTGAGGTGGTTTCTCGGTACATCTCCCTGCGTCGGCTGGGGTGGGGTGTTGGAAAGTGACGGGGGCAGGCTCCAGGGCCGCTGAGAGGGGGTTTGGGCCCCCTAGCAAAGGCGGACCGGCTCAACAGGGCTGACGAAGTTGGGGAAGCCGGGCCCTGGGTCCCCTTCCGGACCACCGGGCCCTGGTAATTTGTACCATCTTCCCCCCCCCCCCCCCCCCCCCCCGTCAGCCTTGCTCTCTCCCAGCACAGGGTGCCGTTAATTCCTGTTTTAAGCCCAACTGGACTCTCAGCTTGTTTTCTCTTGAAACCAATGAGATTTATTTGAACCTCACAGCTAGAAAATAGGGGCCCTGGGAGCTGGGTGAGAATCACGAGCCCTTTCTACTGCTGGGGAAACTGAGGCACAGAGCGAGGATGTGACTTGCCCAAGATCATGCAGCAGAACAGTGGCAGAGCCAGGAATAGATGTCCTGGGGCCAACCCCCCATCCTTGTTCATGTGATCACACAGCCTCTCCGTTTGCCATTTGCTGTCCTTGGTCCCCCTCAAGAGCTGTCCTGGCTTCCCCGAAGGTCCATCAATAATCCCAAAGTTAGCTAAGCTGCAGAGTCGGGCTTCAACCATCAAACATCCTCTGGGTCCACCAATCCCACCATCTAGCTTGTGTCGTACCTTTCAGTGACAAGTCAAGCTGATGACACTGGGGGTCGGATTCTGCACTCGCTCACGCTGGGACGCATCAGAAATGACTCCCCCGAAGTCCATAGTGTTGCCTGGTGCAATTCACCCCCTATGCAAAAGGCCCGCACTGAATCTGTGCCCCACTGAAGCCCGTACGCTAGATGACAAGTGTATTCGAGAGGCAGCGTGAGCCGAAGAAGGTGAGTGGGACGGGGAGGCTGGAGACCTACTCTGCCACTGACTTACCATGTGACCTTGGCTCTGTTGCCCGGTGATCAAATGAGACATTAGTGGTGTATATAGGCTCTGTGCTGGGGTGCATGCCATCTTCCTTGAGAGCAGAATCAGATCTCCTGCCGACAGGGCCAGCCCTAGACCAAATGGTGCCCAGGCGAGGAGCGTCTTCATTTGTTAAACTTTTGAAGAACTTACAAGCAGTTGCCTGCCCCTAAATCCAGCCCTGCCTGCAGATCCTTCTAGCCTGGACCCTTTCCACTCAGTGTTCCTTCTCTGTGTGTTCAGAACCCACTCCTGCTTCTCTCCTCTCCCCATTACTGCTAGACTGGTGCAGCGGGGTCCACCTTTGCTATACGTCAAACCGGTGTATGCTGTTCTCCTTCATTTACTTTTCCGCACCATTTCACCACCTCTGAAAATGAAGAACTCTTCCTGTCAGCGCAAATGCTCAGGGTATTTATCCTCACGCCAGCCTGCTAGTGGCGCTGCGGTCAAGGCCCCGGCAGCGCTTAAAATATCCTGTTTCCCAACATCTTTCACTTTGCCATAATAATTTGTTCCACTTTGAAACTTGGCATAGAAAGTCACCGCATTGTGCTTTTCTCCTGAAAACCAGCACATTTTGAGGAGGGGAAAAAACCCCAACAACAAATAGTTTGGGCCATTTTTATGCTGATGGCGAAACGTATGGATGTGTTCTGAACAATTAGTTTATTTGTGCTTGTATCAGTAAAAATGAACAAACCAACCCGTGCTGATGTCTTTGGGAGTTCTGAATGATTATTTTTTGTGCTTGTATCAGTAAAAAAAACCCAAAAACCCCAAAGATCATTTTTATATACAGAACAGCATTTGAGCTGTGCTTTTCTCTAATTGCCTGTTGTCTGGGCCAAACAAACTGAAAGAAGCCAAAATATTGATGATAGAAAAGGCTCTGTTGCACAAGTTTGTCATTCCTTCTAAGAGTTTTAGTGCACAATTTAATTTGTTGTACTGGGCCCTGGTTGGGTTCAGGAAGAGAAGCCGAGTTGGTTGAAAGATGCTGTTTCATCAAAGCAGAATCTGTTTCAGTGAAGTTTGAGATGGAGACAGAGACTTCTTCCTTCATAAAGTACATTAACTGCTTTACAGAGGGTGATTTCTAAAGTTAGTTAGTTCTGTTTGCCAGGAGCTGGGAATGGGCGACGGGATGGATCACTTGGTGATTACCTCTTCTGTTCATTCCCTCTGGGGCACCTGGCATTGCCACTGTCAGCAGACAGGCCACTGGGCTAGATGGACCTTTCATTTGATCCAGTATGGCCGTTTTTATGTTCTTAGTGCTTTGTGCATATATTTCACTGCAGTACTGTACTTAGGAGGATATTGCAAAATTAGCTTGTAAATTCTCTGGGACAGGGACTGGCTTATCTCTGATGGGGCTCTCTCAGCACTATTGTAATGCAAATAATATTAAGCTTAATTAATGTGGTTTGTAAAGGCCTTTGAGCGCCTGAAATGAAAGTTACCCTAGCGGATCAGTATTGTTTATTAGTATGGGCTGCACCTGTGAAACTGTTTGTGTGACGTGCATGTTCGAGTCTTCCTTTTTAATGGGGCTCCTTGAAAACCTCTACCTTAATATCCCCATGACGTAGCAGGTTCCCCTAGATCGGTAACATACAACCAAGGCCCAAATCCTTCAAGACCTTCAGGCTCCGAACAGTGAAATCAGTGGAAGTTGGGACCTTTTAAGGATCTGTGCCCATGTGAGGAGGTAAAAACACACTTTACAATGGTAAAAAGAAGAACAGGAGGACTTGTGGCACCTTAGAGACTAACAAATTTATTAGAGCATAAGCTTTCGTGGACTACAGCCCACTTCTTCGGATGCATATAGAATGGAACATATATTGAGGAGATATATATACAATGGTGTTGCCCCTAGATGGGGAAACCGACGTAGGCAAATTGCAAAATTCCTTGCCCAATCCAACCAACCACCCCGATATACAATCCCTTCCTGCAAACCAGGAAAGAAAACCCCCTCCCCTCCTTCCTTCCCTGCTAGTGGGGGGAACACGAGGTCTGTCGAAGATATTTTGCTTCCCCCCATCATCCAGCTCCTGCCCAGATGCCCCAGTGATGGGCACCACGCAGGCAGGTCAGAGCCTCCCAGCGCTGAACCGGGGCCAGGCTCCGGCTCGGGGACAGCCCAGGGTCCCGCCGGCGCGGGTGTTGGTCGGGGGGAGGTGGGGACCGAGCGTGCTCCGGGGCAGGAGGCTGCAGCTGTTGCGGATCCGGGGCGGGCTCTGCCGGCCACGCACGTGGAGGGAGGCGGCGGCGGCGGCTGGAGCGGGGCCTGGGTGAGCGCACGCCGGGGCCGGGCCGCTGCATCGGCTCGGGGGTCCGGGCCATGTACGGTGTATGGGACCCCCGCCTCGCCCCCTGTGCCCCGCCCCGTGCACGGCCCCCTCCCTGCCCCACCGAGCCCCCTGGGCCCCCGCCCCCTCCCTGCCCCCCAGGTCCCACACCGTGGCCC